>NW_028320031.1:600000-900000 GCF_062004578.1 Staurois parvus | reverse complement strand
ACCCCATCACGAGGCGAGGCTGAAACCAGACTGACACCATTACGATGTGAGGCTGACACCAGACTGACCCCATCACGAGGCGAGGCTGACACCAGACTGACCCCATGACGAGGCGAGGCTGACACCAGACTGACCCCATCACGAGGCGAGGCTGACACCAGACTGACCCCATCACGAGGCGGGGCTGACACCAGACTGACCCCATCACGAGGCGAGGCTGACACCAGACTGACCCCATCACTAGGCGAGGCTGACACCAGACTGACACCATAATGATGTGAGGCTGACACCAGACTTACCCCATCACGTGGTGAGGCTGACACCAGACTGACCCATTCACGAGGCGAGGCTGACACCAGAATGACACCATCATGATGTGAGGCTGACACCAGACTGACCAAATCACGAGTCGAGGCTGACACCAGACTGACCCCATCACGAGGCGAGAGTGACACCAGACTGACCCCATCACGAGGCGAGGCTGACACCAGACTGACACCTTCATGATGTGAGGCTGACACCAGACTGACCCCATCACGAGGCGAGGCTGACACCAGACTGACCCCATCAAGATGTGAGGCTGACACCAGACTGACCCCATCACTAGGCGAGGCTGACACCAGACTAACCCCATCACGAGGCAAGGCTGACACCAGACTGACACCATCACGAGGCGAGGCTGACACCAGACTGACACCATCATGATGTGAGGCTGACACCAGACTGACCCCATCACGAGGCGAGGCTGACACCAGACTGACCCCATCACGAGGCGAGGCTGACACCAGACTGACCCCATCACGAGGCGAGGCTGACACCAGACTGACCCCATCACGAGGCGAGACTGACACCGGACTGACCCCATCACGAGGCGAGGCTGACACCAGACTGACCCCATCACGAGGCGAGGCTGACACCAGACTGACACCATCACGAGGCGAGGCTGACACCAGACTGACCCCATCACGAGGCGAGGCTGACACCAGACTGACCCTATCACTAGGCGAAGCTGACACCAGACTGACCCCATCACGAGGCGAGGCTGAAACCCGACTGACCCCATCATGAGGCGAGGCTGATACAAGACTGACACCATCACGAGGCGAGGCTGTCACCAGACTGACACCATCATGATGTGAGACTGACACCAGACTGACCCCATCACGAGGCAAGGCTGACACCAGACTTACCCTATCACTAGGCGAGGCTGACACCAGACTGACACCATCACGAGGCGAGGCTGACACCAGACTGACCCCATCACGAGGTGAGGCTGACACCAGACTGACCCCATCACGAGGCGAGGCTGACACCATACTCACACCATCACGAGGCGAGGCGGACACCAGACTGACAACATCACGAGGCGAGGCTGACACCAGACTGACCGCATCACGACGCGAGGCTGACACCAGACTGACCCTATCACGAGGCGAGGCTGACACCTGACTGACACCATCATGATGTGAGGCTGACACCAGACTGACCCCATCACGAGGCGAGGCTGACACCAGACTGATACCATCACGAGGCGAGGCTGACACCAGACTGACACCATCATGATGTGAGGCTGACTCCAGACTGACCACATCACGAGTCGAGGCTGACACCAGACTGACCCCATCACGAGGCGAGGCTGACACCAGACTGACCCCATCACGAGGCGAGGCTGACACCAGACTGACACCTTCATGATGTGAGGCTGACACCAGACTGACCCCATCACGAGGCGAGGCTGTCACCAGACTGACCCCATCATGATGTGAGGCTGACACAAGATTGACCCCATCACGAGGAGAGGCTGACACCAGACTGACCCCATCACGAGGCGAGGCTGACACCAGACTGACCCCATCACGAGGCGAGGCTGACACCAGACTGACACCATCACGAGGCGAGACTGACACCAGACTGACCCCATCACGAGGCGACGCTGACACCAGACTGACACCATCATGATGTGAGGCTGACACCAGACTGACCACATCACGAGTCGAGGCTGACACCAGACTGACCCCATCACGAGGCGAGGCTGACACCAGACTGACCCCATCACGAGGCGAGGCTGACACCAGACTGACACCTTCATGATGTGAGGCTGACACCAGACTGACCCCATCACGAGGCGAGGCTGTCACCAGACTGACCCCATCATGATGTGAGGCTGACACAAGACTGACCCCATCACGAGGCGAGGCTGACACCAGACTGACCACATCACGAGGCGAGGCTGACACCAGACTGACACCATCACGAGGCGAGGCTGACACCAGACTGACACCATCACGAGGAGAGACTGACACCGGACTGACCCCATCACGAGGCAAGGCTGACACCAGACTGACCCCATCAAGATGTGAGGCTGACACCAGACTGACCCCATCACTAGGCGAGGCTGACACCAGACTAACCCCATCACGAGGCGAGGCTGACACCAGACTGACACCATCACGAGGCGAGGCTGACACCAGACTGACACCATCATGATGTGAGGCTGACACCAGACTGACCCCATCACGAGGCGAGGCTGACACCAGACTGACCCCATCACGAGGCGAGGCTGACAACGGACTGACACCATCATGATGTGAGGCTGACACAAGACTGACCCCATTACGAGGCGAGGCTGACACCAGACTGACCACATCACGAGGCGAGGCTGACACCAGAATGACACCATCACGAGGCGAGGCTGACACCAGACTGACACCATCACGAGGCGAGACTGACACCGGACTGACCCCATCACGAGGCAAGGCTGACACCAGACTGACCCCATCAAGATGTGAGGCTGACACCAGACTGACCCCATCACTAGGCGAGGCTGACACCAGACTAACCCCATCACGAGGCGAGGCTGACACCAGACTGACACCATCACGAGGCGAGGCTGACACCAGACTGACACCATCATGATGTGAGGCTGACACCAGACTGACCCCATCACGAGGCGAGGCTGACACCAGACTGACCCCATCACGAGGCGAGGCTGACACCAGACTGACCCCATCACGGGGCGAGGCTGACACCAGACTGACCCCATCACGAGGCGAGACTGACACCAGACTGACCCCATCATGATGTGAGGCTGACACCAGACTGACCCCGTCACGAGGCGAGGCTGACACCAGACTGACACCATCACAAGGCGAAACTGACACCAGACTGACACCTTCATGATGTGAGGCTGACACCAGACTGACCACATCACTAGGCGAGGCTGACACCAGACTGACCCCATCACGAGGCGAGGCTGACACCAGACTGACACCATCACGAGGCGAAGCTGACACCAGACTGACCCCATCACGAGGCGAGGCTGACACCTGACTGACACCATCACGAGGCGAGGCTGACACCATACTGACCCCATCACGAGGCGAGGCTGACACCAGAATGACACCATCACGAGGCGAGGCTGACACAAGACTGACCCCATCACTAGGCGAGGCTGACACCAGACTAACCCCATCACGAGGCGAGGCTGACACCAGACTGACCCCATCACGAGGCGAGGCTGACACCGGACTGACACCATCATGATGTGAGGCTGACACAAGACTGACCCCATCACGAGGCGAGGCTGACACCAGACTGACCACATCACGAGGCGAGGCTGACACCAGACTGACCCCATCACGAGGCGAGGCTGACACCGGACTGACACCATCATGATGTGAGGCTGACACAAGACTGACCCCATCACGAGGTGAGGCTGACACCAGACTGACCACATCACGAGGCGAGGCTGACACCAGACTGACACCATCACGAGGCGAGGCTGACACCAGACTGACACCATCACGAGGCGAGACTGACACCGGACTGACCCCATCACGAGGCAAGGCTGACACCAGACTGACCCCATCAAGATGTGAGGCTGACACCAGACTGAACCCATCACGAGGCGAGGCTGACACCAGACTGACCCCATCACGAGGCAAGGCTGACACCAGACTGACCCCATCACGGGGCGAGGCTGACACCAGACTGACCCCATCACGAGGCGAGACTGACACCAGACTGACCCCATCATGATGTGAGGCTGACACCAGACTGACCCCGTCACGAGGCGAGGCTGACACCAGACTGACACCATCACAAGGCGAAACTGACACCAGACTGACACCTTCATGATGTGAGGCTGACACCAGACTGACCACATCACTAGGCGAGGCTGACACCAGACTGACCCCATCACGAGGCGAGGCTGACACCAGACTGACACCATCACGAGGCGAAGCTGACACCAGACTGACCCCATCACGAGGCGAGGCTGACACCTGACTGACACCATCACGAGGCGAGGCTGACACCATACTGACCCCATCACGAGGCGAGGCTGACACCAGAATGACACCATCACGAGGCGAGGCTGACACAAGACTGACCCCATCACGAGGCGAGGCTGACACCAGACTGACCCCATCACGAGGCGAGGCTGACACCAGACTGACACCATCACGAGGCGAGGCTGACACCTGACTGACACCATCACGAGGCGAGGCTGACACCAGACTGACCCCATCACGAGGCGAGGCTGATACAAGACTGACACCATCACGAGGCGAGGCTGTCACCAGACTGACACCATCATGATGTGAGGCTGACACCAGACTGACCCCATCACGAGGCGAGTCTGACCCCAGACTGACCCTATCACTAGGCGAGGCTGACACCAGACTGACACCATCACGAGGCGAGGCTGACACCAGACTGACCCCATCACGAGGCGAGGCTGACACCAGACTGACACCATCACGATGTGAGGCTGACACCAGACTGACCCCATCACGAGGCGAGGCTGACACCAGACTGTCCCCATCACGAGGCGAGGATGACACCAGACTGACACCATCACGATGTGAGGCTGACACCAGACTGACCCCATCACGAGGCTAGGATGACACCGGACTGACCCCATCACGAGGCGAGACTGACACCAGACTGACCCCATCACGAGGTGAGACTGACACCAGACTGACCCCATCACGAGGTGAGACTGACACCAGACTGAACCCATCACGAGGCAAGACTGACACCAGACTGACACCATCACGAGGCGAGGCTGACACCAGACTCACCCTATCACGAGGCGAGGCTGACACCAGACTGACCCCATCACAAGGCGAAGCTGACACCTGACTGACACCATCATGATGTGAGGCTGACACCAGACTGACCCTATCACGAGGCGAGGCTGACACCAGACTGACCCCATCACGAGGCGAGACTGACACCAGACTGACACCATCACGAGGCGAGGCTGACACCAGACTGACCCCATCACAAGGCGAAGCTGACACCTGACTGACACTATCATGATGTGAGGCTGACACCAGACTGACCCTATCACGAGGCGAGGCTGACACCAGACTGACCCCATCTCGAGGCGAGACTGAAACCAGACTGAAACCATCACGAGGCGAGGCTGACACCTGACTGACACCATCATGATGTGAGGCTGACACCAGACTGACACCATCACGAGGCGAGGCTGACACCAGACTGACCCCATCATTAGGCGCGGCCGACACCGGACTGACCCCATCACAAGGCGAGACTGACACCAGACTGACCCCATCACGAGGCGAGACTGACACCAGACTGACCCCATAACGAGGCAAGACTGACACCAGACTGACACCATCACGAGGCGAGGCTGACACCAGACTCACCCTATCACGAGGCGAGGCTGACACCAGACTGACCCCATTACAAGGCGAAGCTGACACCTAACTGACACCATCATGATGTAAGGCTGACACCAGACTGACCCTATCACGAGGCGAGGCTGACACCAGACTGACCCCATCACGAGGCGAGACTGACACCAGACTGACACCATCACGAGGCGAGGCTGACACCAGACTGACCGCATCACGAGGCGAGGCTGACACCAGACTGACCCCATCACAAGGCTAAGCTGACACCTGACTGACAGCATCATGATGTGAGGCTGACACCAGACTGACCCTATCACGAGGCGAGGCTGACACCAGACTGACCCCATCTCGAGGTGAGACTGAAACCAGACTGACCCCATCATGAGGCAAGGCTGACACCAGACTGAAACCATCACGAGGCGAGGCTGACACCTGACTGACACCATCATGATGTGAGGCCGACACCAGACTGACCCCATCATGAGGCGAGGCCGACACCGGACTGACCCCATCACAAGGCGAGACTGACACCGGACTGACCCCATCACGAGGCGAGGCTGACACCTGACTGACACCATCACGAGGCGAGGCTGACACCAGACTGACCCCATCATGAGGCGAGGTCGACACCGGACTGACCCCATCACAAGGCGAGACTGTCACCGGACTGACCCCATCACGAGGCGAGGCTGACACCAGACTGACACCATCACGAGGCGAGGCTGACAACAGACTGACCCCATCACGAGGTGAGGCTGACACCAGACTGACCCCATCACGAGGCGAGGCTGACACCAGACTGACACCATCACGATGTGAGGCTGACACCAGTCTGACCCCATCACGAGGCGAGGCTGACACCAGACTGACACCATCACGAGGAGAGGCTGACACCAGACTGACCCCATCACGAGGCGAGGCTGACACCAGACTGACCCCATCACGAGGCTAGGCTGTCACCGGACTGACCCCATCACGAGGCGAGGCTGACACCAGACTGACCCCATCACGAGGCGAGGCTGACACCAGACTGACCCCATCACGAGGCGAGGCTGACACCAGACTGACACCATCACGATGTGAGGCTGACACCAGACTGACCCTATCACGAGGTGAGGCTGACACCAGACTGACACCATCACGAGGCGAGGCTGACACCAGACTGACCCCATCACGAGGCGAGGCTGACACGAGACTGACCCCATCACGAGGCGAGGCTGACACCAGACTGACCCCATCACGAGGCGAGGCTGACACCGGACTGACCCCATCCCGAGGCGAGGCTGACACCTGACTGACACCATCACGAGGCGAGACTGACACCGGACTGACACCATCACGAGGCGAGGCTGACACCGGACTGACACCATCACGAGGCGAGGCTGACACCGGACTGACCCCATCACGAGGCGAGGCTGACACCAGACTGACACCATCACGAGGCGAGGCTGACACCAGACTGACCCCATCATGATGTGAGGCTGACACCAGACTGACCCCATCACTAGGCGAGGCTGACACCAGACTGACCCCATCACGAGACGAGGCTGACACCAGACTGACACCATCACGAGACGAGGCTGACACCAGACTGACACCTTCATGATGTGAGGCTGACACCAGACTGACCCCATCACGAGGCGAGGCTGACACCAGACTGACACCATCACGAGGCGATGCTGACACCAGACTGACCCCATCATGATGTGAGGCTGATACCAGACTGACCCCATCATGATGTGAGGCTGACACCAGACTGACCCCAACACTAGGCGAGGCTGACACCGGACTGACCCAATCACGAGGCGAGGCTGACACCGGACAGACACCATCACGAGGCGAGGCTGACACCAGACTGACAATATCACGATGTGAGGCTGACACCAGACTGAACCCATCACAAGGCGAGACTGACACCGGACTGACCCCATCACGAGGCAAGGCTGACACCAGACTGACCCCATCATGATGTGAGGCTGACACCAGACTGACCTCATCACTAGGCGAGGCTGACACCAGACTGACCCCATCACGAGACGAGGCTGACACCAGACTGACACCATCACGAGACGAGGCTGACACCAGACTGACACCTTCATGATGTGAGGCTGACACCAGACTGACCCCATCACGAGGCGAGGCTGACACCAGACTGACCGCATCACGAGGCGAGGCTGACACCAGACTGACCCTATCACTAGGCGAGGCTGACACCAGACTGACACCATCACGAGGCGATGCTGACACCAGACTGACCCCATCATGATGTGAGGCTGACACCAGACTGACCCCATCATGATGTGAGGCTGACACCAGACTGACCCCATCACTAGGCGAGGCTGACACCGGACTGACCCAATCACGAGGCGAGGCTGACACCGGACTGACACCATCACGAGGCGAGGCTGACACCAGACTGACAATATCACAATGTGAGGCTGACACCAGACTGAACCCATCACAAGGCGAGACTGACACCGGACTGACCCCATCACGAGGCAAGGCTGACACCAGACTGACCCCATCACTAGGCGAGGCTGACACCAGACTGACCCCATCACGAGGCGAGACTGACACCAGACTGACCCCATCCCTAGGCGAGGCTGACACCAGACTGACCCCATCACGAGGCGAGACTGACACCAGACTGACCCCATCACGAGGCGAGGCAGACACCAGACTGACCCCATTACGACGCGAGGCTGACACCAGACTGACACCATCACGATGCGAGACTGACACCAGACTGACCCCATCACGAGGCAAGACTGACACCAGACTGACCCCATCACGAGGCGAGACTGACACCAGACTGACCTCATCACGAGGCGAGGCTGACACCAGACTGACCCCATCACGAGGCGAGGCTGACACCAGACTGACCCCATCACGAGGCAAGGCTGACACCAGACTGACCCCATCACTAGGTGAGTCTGACACCAGACTGACACCATCACGAGGTGAGGCTGACACCAGACTGACCCTATCACGAGGCGAGGCTGACCCCAGACTGACCCCATCACGAGGCGAGGCTGACACCAGACTGAACCCATCACGGGGCGAGGCTGACACCAGACTGACCCCATCATGAGGCGAGGCAGACACCAGACTGACCCCATCACGAGGCGAGACTGACACCAGACTGACCCCATCTCGAGACGAGGCTGACACCAGACTGACACCATCATGATGTGAGGCTGACACCAGACTGACCTCATCACGAGGCGAGGCTGACACCAGACTGACACCATCACGAGGCGAGGCTGACACCAGACTGACACCATCATGATGTGAGGCTGACACCATTCTGACCCCATCACGAGGCGAGGGTGACACCAGACTGACCCTATCACGAGGCGAGGCTTACACCAGACTGACCCCATCACGAGGCGAGGCTGACACCAGACTGACACCATTACGATGTGAGGCTGACACCAGACTGACCCCATCACGAGGCGAGGCTGACACCAGACTGACACCATCACGAGGCGAGGCTGACACCAGACTGACCCCATCGCGAGGCGAGGCTGACACCTGACTGACACCATCACGATGTGAGGCTGATACCAGACTGACCCCATCACGAGGCGAGGCTGACACCAGACTGACCCCATCACGAGGCGAGGCTGACACCAGACTGACCCCATCACGAGGCGACACTGACACCAGACTGACCCCATCACGAGGCGAGACTGACACCAGACTGACCCCATCATGATGTGAGGCTGACACCAGACTGACCCCATCACGAGTAGAGGCTGACACCAGCCTGACACCATCACGAGGCGAGGCTGACACCAGACTGACACCATCATGATGTGAGGCTGACACCAGACTGACCCCATCACGAGGCGAGGCTGACACCAGACTGACCCCATCATGAGGCGAGGCTGACACCAGACTGACACCATCATGATGTGAGGCTGACACCAGACTGACCCCATCACGAGGCGAGGCTGACACCAGACTGACACCATCATGATGTGAGGCTGACACCAGACGGACACCATCACGAGGCGAGACTGACACCAGACTGACACCATCACGAGGCGAGGCTGACACCAGACTGACCGCATCACGAGGCGAGGCTGACACCAGACTGACCCCATCACAAGGCTAAGCTGACACCTGACTGACAGCATCATGATGTGAGGCTGACACCAGACTGACCCTATCACGAGGCGAGGCTGACACCAGACTGACCCCATCTCGAGGCGAGACTGAAACCAGACTGACCCCATCATGAGGCAAGGCTGACACCAGACTGAAACCATCACAAGGCGAGGCTGACACCTGACTGACACCATCATGATGTGAGGCTGACACCAGACTGACCCCATCATGAGGCGAGGCCGACACCGGACTGACCCCATCACAAGGCGAGACTGACACCGGACTGACCCCATCACGAGGCGAGGCTGACACCTGACTGACACCATCACGAGGCGAGGCTGACACCAGACTGACCCCATCATGAGGCGAGGTCGACACCGGACTGACCCCATCACAAGGCGAGACTGTCACCGGACTGACTCCATCACGAGGCGAGGCTGACACCAGACTGACACCATCACGAGGCGAGGCTGACAACAGACTGACCCCATCACGAGGTGAGGCTGACACCAGACTGACCCCATCACGAGGCGAGGCTGACACCAGACTGACACCATCACGATGTGAGGCTGACACCAGTCTGACCCCATCACGAGGCGAGGCTGACACCAGACTGACACCATCACGAGGAGAGGCTGACACCAGACTGACCCCATCACGAGGCGAGGCTGACACCAGACTGACCCCATCACGAGGCTAGGCTGTCACCGGACTGACCCCATCACGAGGCGAGGCTGACACCAGACTGACCCCATCACGAGGCGAGGCTGACACCAGACTGACCCCATCACGAGGCGAGGCTGACACCAGACTGACACCATCACGAGGCGAGGCTGACACCAGACTGACCCCATCACGAGGCGAGGCTGACACCAGACTGACCCCATCACGAGGCGAGGCTGACACCAGACTGACCCCATCGCGATGTGAGGCTGACACCAGACTGACCCCATCACGAGGCGAGGCTGACACCAGACTGACACCATCATGATGTGAGACTGACACCGGACTGACCCCATCACGAGGCAAGGCTGACACCAGACTGACCCCATCACTAGGCGAGGCTGACACCAGACTGACCCCATCACGAGGCGAGACTGACACCAGACTGACCCCATCCCTAGGCGAGGCTGACACCAGACTGACCCCATCACGAGGCGAGACTGACACCAGACTGACCCCATCACGAGGCGAGGCAGACACCAGACTGACCCCATTACGACGCGAGGCTGACACCAGACTGACACCATCACGATGCGAGACTGACACCAGACTGACCCCATCACGAGGCGAGGCTGACACCAGACTGACCCCATCATGAGGTGAGGCTGACACCAGACTGACCCCATCACGAGGCGAGGCTGACACCAGACTGACCCCATCACGAGGCAAGGCTGACACCAGACTGACACCATCACGAGGCGAGACTGACACCGGACTGACCCCATCACGAGGCGAGGCTGACACCGGACTGACACCATCACGAGGCGAGGCTGACACCGGACTGACCCCATCACGAGGCGAGGCTGACACCAGTCTGACCCCATCACGAGGCGAGGCCGACACCGGACTGACCCCATCACAAGGCGAGACTGACACCGGACTGACCCCATCACGAGGCGAGGCTGACACCAGACTGACACCATCACGAGGCGAGGCTGACCCCAGACTGACCCCATCAAGAGGTGAGGCTGACACCAGACTGACCCCATCACGAGGCGAGGCTGACACCAGACTGACACCATCACGAGGCGAGGCTGACACCAGACTGACCCCATCACGAGGCGAGGCTGACACCAGACTGACCCTATCACGAGGCGAGGCTGACACCAGACTGACCCCATCACGAGGCAAGGCTGACACCAGACTGACACCATCATGATGTGAGGCTGACACCAGACTGACCCCATCACGAGGCGAGGCTGACACCAGACTGACCCCATCACGAGGCGAGACTGACACCAGACTGACCCCATCACGAGGCGAGACTGACACCAGACTGACCCCATCGCGACGCGAGGCTGACACCAGACTGACCCCATCCCTAGGCGAAGCTGACACCTGACTGACACCATCATGATGTGAGGCTGAAACCAGACTGACCCTATCACGAGGCGAGGCTGACACCAGACTGACCCCATCACGAGGCGAGACTGACACCAGACTGACCCCATCTCGAGGCGAGGCAGACACCAGACTGACCCCATCACGAGGCGAGGCTGACACCAGACTGACCCCATCACGAGGCGAGGCTGACACCAGACTGACCCCATCACGAGGCGAGGCTGACACCAGACTGACCCCATCACAAGGCAAAGCTGACACCTGACTGACACCATCACGATGTGAGGCTGACACCAGACTGACCCTATCACGAGGTGAGGCTGACACCAGACTGACACCATCACGAGGCGAGGCTGACACCAGACTGACCCCATCACGAGGCGAGGCTGACACGAGACTGACCCCATCACGAGGCGAGGCTGACACCAGACTGACCCCATCACGAGGCGAGGCTGACACCGGACTGACCCCATCCCGAGGCGAGGCTGACACCTGACTGACACCATCACGAGGCGAGACTGACACCGGACTGACCCCATCACGAGGCGAGGCTGACACCGGACTGACACCATCACGAGGCGAGGCTGACACCGGACTGACCCCATCACGAGGCGAGGCTGACACCAGACAGACACCATCACGAGGCGAGGCTGACACCAGACTGACCCCATCATGATGTGAGGCTGACACCAGACTGACCCCATCACTAGGCGAGGCTGACACCAGTCTGACCCCATCACGAGACGAGGCTGACACCAGACTGACACTATCACGAGACGAGGCTGACACCAGACTGACACCTTCATGATGTGAGGCTGACACCAGACTGACCCCATCACGAGGCGAGGCTGACACCAGACTGACACCATCACGAGGCGATGCTGACACCAGACTGACCCCATCATGATGTGAGGCTGATACCAGACTGACCCCATCATGATGTGAGGCTGACACCAGACTGACCCCAACACTAGGCGAGGCTGACACCGGACTGACCCAATCACGAGGCGAGGCTGACACCGGACAGACACCATCACGAGGCGAGGCTGACACCAGACTGACAATATCACGATGTGAGGCTGACACCAGACTGAACCCATCACAAGGCGAGACTGACACCGGACTGACCCCATCACGAGCCAAGGCTGACACCAGACTGACCCCATCATGATGTGAGGCTGACACCAGACTGACCTCATCACTAGGCGAGGCTGACACCAGACTGACCCCATCACGAGACGAGGCTGACACCAGACTGACACCATCACGAGACGAGGCTGACACCAGACTGACACCTTCATGATGTGAGGCTGACACCAGACTGACCCCATCACGAGGCGAGGCTGACACCAGACTGACCGCATCACGAGGCGAGGCTGACACCAGACTGACCCTATCACTAGGCGAGGCTGACACCAGACTGACACCATCACGAGGCGATGCTGACACCAGACTGACCCCATCTTGATGTGAGGCTGACACCAGACTGACCCCATCATGATGTGAGGCTGACACCAGACTGATCCCATCACTAGGCGAGGCTGACACCGGACTGACCCAATCACGAGGCGAGGCTGACACCGGACTGACACCATCACGAGGCGAGGCTGACACCAGACTGACAATATCACAATGTGAGGCTGACACCAGACTGAACCCATCACAAGGCGAGACTGACACCGGACTGACCCCATCACGAGGCAAGGCTGACACCAGACTGACCCCATCACTAGGCGAGGCTGACACCAGACTGACCCCATCACGAGGCGAGACTGACACCAGACTGACCCCATCCCTAGGCGAGGCTGACACCAGACTGACCCCATCACGAGGCGAGACTGACACCAGACTGACCCCATCACGAGGCGAGGCAGACACCAGACTGACCCCATTACGACGCGAGGCTGACACCAGACTGACACCATCACGATGCGAGACTGACACCAGACTGACCCCATCACGAGGCAAGACTGACACCAGACTGACCCCATCACGAGGCGAGACTGACACCAGACTGACCTCATCACGAGGCGAGGCTGACACCAGACTGACCCCATCACGAGGCGAGGCTGACACCAGACTGACCCCATCACGAGGCAAGGCTGACACCAGACTGACCCCATCACTAGGTGAGTCTGACACCAGACTGACACCATCACGAGGTGAGGCTGACACCAGACTGACCCTATCACGAGGCGAGGCTGACCCCAGACTGACCCCATCACGAGGCGAGGCTGACACCAGACTGAACCCATCACGGGGCGAGGCTGACACCAGACTGACCCCATCATGAGGCGAGGCAGACACCAGACTGACACCATCACGAGACGAGGCTGACACCAGACTGACACCATCACGAGTCGAGACTGACACCAGACTGACCAAATCATGATGTGAGGCTGACTCCAGACTGACCCCAACACTAGGCGAGGCTGACACCAGACTAACCCCATCACGAGGCGAGGCTGACACCAGACTGACCGCATCACGAGGCGAGGCTGACACCAGACTGACACCATCATGATGTGAGGCTGACACCAGACTGACCCCATCACGAGGCGAGACTGACACCAGACTGACCCCATCTCGAGACGAGGCTGACACCAGACTGACACCATCATGATGTGAGGCTGACACCAGACTGACCTCATCACGAGGCGAGGCTGACACCAGACTGACACCATCACGAGGCGAGGCTGACACCAGACTGACACCATCATGATGTGAGGCTGACACCATACTGACCCCATCACGAGGCGAGGGTGACACCAGACTGACCCTATCACGAGGCGAGGCTTACACCAGACTGACCCCATCACGAGGCGAGGCTGACACCAGACTGACACCATTACGATGTGAGGCTGACACCAGACTGACCCCATCACGAGGCGAGGCTGACACCAGACTGACACCATCACGAGGCGAGGCTGACACCAGACTGACCCTATCACGAGGCGAGGCTTACACCAGACTGACCCCATCACGAGGCGAGGCTGACACCAGACTGACACCATTACGATGTGAGGCTGACACCAGACTGACCCCATCACGAGGCGAGGCTGACACCAGACTGACCCCATCACGAGGCGACACTGACACCAGACTGACCCCATCACGAGGCGAGACTGACACCAGACTGACCCCATCATGATGTGAGGCTGACACCAGACTGACCCCATCACGAGTAGAGGCTGACACCAGACTGACACCATCACGAGGCGAGGCTGACACCAGACTGACACCATCATGATGTGAGGCTGACACCAGACTGACCCCATCACGAGGCGAGGCTGACACCAGACTGACCCCATCATGAGGCGAGGCTGACACCAGACTGACACCATCATGATGTGAGGCTGACACCAGACTGACCCCATCACGAGGCGAGGCTGACACCAGACTGACACCATCATGATGTGAGGCTGACACCAGACTGACCTCATCACGAGGCGGGGCTGACACCAGACGGACACCATCACGAGGCGAGACTGAAACCAGACTGACACCATCACGAGGCGAGGCTAACACCAGACTGACCCCATCACGAGGCGAGGCTGACACCAGACTGACACCATCATGATGTGAGGCTGACACCAGACTGACCCCATCACGAGGCGAGACTGACACCAGACTGACCCCATCTCGAGGCGAGGCTGACACCAGACTGACACCATCATGATGTGAGGCTGACAACAGACTGACCTCATCACGAGGCGAGGCTAACACCAGACTGACACCATCACGAGGCAAGGCTGACACCAGACTGACACCATCATGATGTGAGGCTGACACCATACTGACCCCATCACGAGGCGAGGGTGACACCAGACTGACCCTATCACGAGGCGAGGCTTACACCAGACTGACCCCATCATGAGGCGAGGCTGACACCAGACTGACACCATTACGATGTGAGGCTGACACCAGACTGACCCCATCACGAGGCGAGGCTGACACCAGACTGACACCATCACGAGGCGAGGCTGACACCAGACTGACACCATCGCGAGGCGAGGCTGACACCTGACTGACCCCATCACGAGGCGAGGCTGACACCAGACTGACCCCATCACGAGGCAAGGGTGACACCAGACTGACCCCATCACGAGGCGAGGCTGGCACCAGACTGACTCCATCACGAGGCGAGGCTGATACCAGACTGACACCATCATGATGTGAGACTGACACCAGACTGACCCCATCACGAGGCGAGGCTGACACCAGACTGGCACCATAATGATGTGAGGCTGACACCAGACTGACCCCATCACGTGGTGAGGCTGACACCAGACTGACCCCATCACGAGGCGAGGCTGACACCAGCCTGACACCATCATGATGTGAGGCTGACACCAGAGTGACCCCATCACGTGGTGAGGCTGACACCAGACTGACCCCATCACGAGGCGAGGCTGACACCAGCCTGACACCATCATGATGTGAGGCTGACACCAGACTGACCCCATCACGTGGAGAGGCTGACACCAGACTGACCCCATCACGAGGCGAGGCTGACACCAGACTGACCCCATCACGAGGCGAGGCTGACACCAGACTGACCCCATCACGAGGCGAGGCTGACACCAGACTGACCCCATCACGAGGCGAGGCTAACACCAGACTGACACCATCATGATGTGAGGCTGACACCAGACTGACCCCATCACGAGGTGAGGCTGACACCAGACTGACCCCATCACGAGGTGAGGCTGACACCAGACTGACCCCATCACGAGGCGAGGCTGACACCAGACTGACACCATCATGATGTGAGGCTGACACCAGACTGACCCCATCACGAGGCAAGGCTGACACCAGACTGACACCATCATGATGTGAGGCTGACACCAGACTGACCTCATCACGAGGCGAGGCTGACACCAGACTGACCCCATCACGAGGTGAGGCTGACACCAGACTGACACCATCACGAGGCGAGGCTGACACCAGACTGACCCCATCACGAGGTGAGGCTGACACCAGACTGACACCATCACGAGGCGAGGCTGACACCAGACTGACTCCATCACGGGGCGAGGCTGATACCAGACTGACCCCATCACGAAGCGAGGCTGACACCAGACTGACCCCATCACGAGGCGAGACTGACACCAGACTGACCCCATCATGATGTGAGGCTGATACCAGACTGACACCATCATGATGTGAGACTGACACCAGACTGACCCCATCACGAGGCGAGGCTGACACCAGACTGACACCATAATGATGTGAGGCTGACACCAGACTGACCCCATCACGAGGCAAGGGTGACACCAGACTGACCCCATCACGAGGCGAGGCTGGCACCAGACTGACCCCATCACGAGGCGAGGCTGATACCAGACTGACACCATCATGATGTGAGACTGACATCAGACTGACCCCATCACGAGGCGAGGCTGACAACAGACTGACACCATCATGATGTGAGGCTGACACCAGACTGACCCCATCACGTGGTGAGGCTGACACCAGACTGACCCCATCACGAGGCGAGGCTGACACCAGCCTGACACCATCATGATGTGAGGCTGACACCAGACTGACCCCATCACGTGGAGAGGCTGACACCAGACTGACCCCATCACGAGGCGAGGCTGACACCAGACTGACCCCATCACGAGGCGAGGCTGACACCAGACTGACCCCATCACGAGGCGAGGCTGACACCAGACTGACCCCATCACGAGGCGAGGCTAACACCAGACTGACACCATCATGATGTGAGGCTGACACCAGACTGACCCCATCACGAGGTGAGGCTGACACCAGACTGACCCCATCACGAGGTGAGGCTGACACCAGACTGACCCCATCACGAGGCGAGGCTGACACCAGACTGACACCATCATGATGTGAGGCTGACACCAGACTGACCCCATCACGAGGCAAGGCTGACACCAGACTGACACCATCATGATGTGAGGCTGACACCAGACTGACCTCATCACGAGGCGAGGCTGACACCAGACTGACCCCATCACGAGGTGAGGCTGACACCAGACTGACACCATCACGAGGCGAGGCTGACACCAGACTGACACCATCACGAGGCAATGCTGACACCAGACTGACACCATCATGATGTGAGGCTGACACCAGACTGACCTCATCACGAGGCGAGGCTGACACCAGACTGACCCCATCACGAGGTGAGGCTGACACCAGACTGACACCATCACGAGGCGAGGCTGACACCAGACTGACACCATCACGAGGCAATGCTGACACCAGACTGACCCCATCACGAGGCGAGACTGACACCAGACTGACCCCATCACGAGGCGAGGCTGACACCAGACTGACTCCATCACGGGGCGAGGCTGATACCAGACTGACCCCATCACGAAGCGAGGCTGACACCAGACTGACCCCATCACGAGGCAAGACTGACACCAGACAGACCCCATCATGATGTGAGGCTGACACCAGACTGACCCCATCACGAGGCGAGGCTGACACCTGACTGACCCCATCACGAGGCGATGCTGACACCAGACTGACAGCATCATGATGTGAGGCTGACACCAGACTGACCCCATCAAGAGGCGAGACTGACACCAGACTGACCCCATCACGAGGCGAGACTGACACCAGACTGACACCGTCACGAGGCGAGCCTGACACTAGACTGACCCCATCACGAGGCGAAACTGACACCGGACTGACCCCATCACGAGGTGAGGCTGACACCAGACTGACACCATCATGATGTGAGGCTGACACCAGACTGACCCCATCACGAGGCGAGGCTGACGCCAGACTGACACCATCACGAGGCGATGCTGACACCAGACTGAAACCATCATGATGTGAGGCTGACACCAGACTGACCCCATCACGAGGCGAGACTGACACCAGACTGACCCCATCATGAGGCGAGACTGACACCAGACTGACCCCATCACGATGCGAGACTGACACCAGACTGACACCGTCACGAGGCGAGACTGACACCAGACTGACCCCCTCACAAGGCGAGGCTGACACCAGACTGACCCCATTACGAGGCGAGGCTGACACCAGACTGACCCCATCACGAGGCGGGGCTGACACCAGACTGACCCCATCACGAGGCGAGGCTGACACCTGACTGACACCATCACGATGTGAGGCTGATACCAGACTGACCCCATCACGAGGCGAGGCTGACACCAGACTGACCCCATCACGAGGCGAGGCTGACACCAGACTGACCCCATCACGAGGCGACACTGACACCAGACTGACCCCATCACGAGGCGAGACTGACACCAGACTGACCCCATCATGATGTGAGGCTGACACCAGACTGACCCCATCACGAGTAGAGGCTGACACCAGACTGACACCATCACGAGGCGAGGCTGACACCAGACTGACACCATCATGATGTGAGGCTGACACCAGACTGACCCCATCACGAGGCGAGGCTGACACCAGACTGACCCCATCATGAGGCGAGGCTGACACCAGACTGACACCATCATGATGTGAGGCTGACACCAGACTGACCCCATCACGAGGCGAGACTGACACCAGACTGACCCCATCTCGAGGCGAGGCTGACACCAGACTGACACCATCATGATGTGAGGCTGACAACAGACTGACCTCATCACGAGGCGAGGCTAACACCAGACTGACACCATCACGAGGCAAGGCTGACACCAGACTGACACCATCATGATGTGAGGCTGACACCATACTGACCCCATCACGAGGCGAGGGTGACACCAGACTGACCCTATCACGAGGCGAGGCTTACACCAGACTGACCCCATCATGAGGCGAGGCTGACACCAGACTGACCCCATCTCGAGGCGAGGCTGACACCAGACTGACACCATCATGATGTGAGGCTGACAACAGACTGACCTCATCACGAGGCGAGGCTAACACCAGACTGACACCATCACGAGGCAAGGCTGACACCAGACTGACACCATCATGATGTGAGGCTGACATCATACTGACCCCATCACGAGGCGAGGCTGACACCAGACTGACCCCATCACGAGGCGAGGCTGACACCAGACTGACCCCATCACGAGGCAAGGGTGACACCAGACTGACCCCATCACGAAGCGAGGCTGGCACCAGACTGACCCCATCACGAGGCGAGGCTGATACCAGACTGACACCATCATGATGTGAGACTGACACCAGACTGACCCCATCACGAGGCGAGGCTGACACCAGACTGACACCATAATGATGTGAGGCTGACACCAGACTGACCCCATCACGTGGTGAGGCTGACACCAGACTGACCCCATCACGAGGCGAGGCTGACACCAGCCTGACACCATCATGATGTGAGGCTGACACCAGACTGACCCCATCACGTGGTGAGGCTGACACCAGACTGACCCCATCACGAGGCGAGGCTGACACCAGCCTGACACCATCATGATGTGAGGCTGACACCAGACTGACCCCATCACGTGGAGAGGCTGACACCAGACTGACCCCATCACGAGGCGAGGCTGACACCAGACTGACCCCATCACGAGGCGAGGCTGACACCAGACTGACCCCATCACGAGGCGAAACTGACACCGGACTGACCCCATCACGAGGTGAGGCTGACACCAGACTGACACCATCATGATGTGAGGCTGACACCAGACTGACCCCATCACGAGGCGAGGCTGACGCCAGACTGACACCATCACGAGGCGATGCTGACACCAGACTGAAACCATCATGATGTGAGGCTGACACCAGACTGACCCCATCACGAGGCGAGACTGACACCAGACTGACCCCATCATGAGGCGAGACTGACACCAGACTGACCCCATCACGATGCGAGACTGACACCAGACTGACACCGTCACGAGGCGAGACTGACACCAGACTGACCCCCTCACAAGGCGAGGCTGACACCAGACTGACCCCATTACGAGGCGAGGCTGACACCAGACTGACCCCATCACGAGGCGGGGCTGACACCAGACTGACCCCATCACGAGGCGAGGCTGACACCTGACTGACACCATCACGATGTGAGGCTGATACCAGACTGACCCCATCACGAGGCGAGGCTGACACCAGACTGACCCCATCACGAGGCGAGGCTGACACCAGACTGACCCCATCACGAGGCGACACTGACACCAGACTGACCCCATCACGAGGCGAGACTGACACCAGACTGACCCCATCATGATGTGAGGCTGACACCAGACTGACCCCATCACGAGTAGAGGCTGACACCAGACTGACACCATCACGAGGCGAGGCTGACACCAGACTGACACCATCATGATGTGAGGCTGACACCAGACTGACCCCATCACGAGGCGAGGCTGACACCAGACTGACCCCATCATGAGGCGAGGCTGACACCAGACTGACACCATCATGATGTGAGGCTGACACCATACTGACCCCATCACGAGGCGAGGCTGACACCAGACTGACCCCATCACGAGGAGAGGCTGACACCAGACTGACCCCATCACGAGGCAAGGGTGACACCAGACTGACCCCATCACGAAGCGAGGCTGGCACCAGACTGACCCCATCACGAGGCGAGGCTGATACCAGACTGACACCATCATGATGTGAGACTGACACCAGACTGACCCCATCACGAGGCGAGGCTGACACCAGACTGACACCATAATGATGTGAGGCTGACACCAGACTGACCCCATCACGTGGTGAGGCTGACACCAGACTGACCCCATCACGAGGCGAGGCTGACACCAGCCTGACACCATCATGATGTGAGGCTGACACCAGACTGACCCCATCACGTGGTGAGGCTGACACCAGACTGACCCCATCACGAGGCGAGGCTGACACCAGCCTGACACCATCATGATGTGAGGCTGACACCAGACTGACCCCATCACGTGGAGAGGCTGACACCAGACTGACCCCATCACGAGGCGAGGCTGACACCAGACTGACCCCATCACGAGGCGAGGCTGACACCAGACTGACCCCATCACGAGGCGAAACTGACACCGGACTGACCCCATCACGAGGTGAGGCTGACACCAGACTGACACCATCATGATGTGAGGCTGACACCAGACTGACCCCATCACGAGGCGAGGCTGACGCCAGACTGACACCATCACGAGGCGATGCTGACACCAGACTGAAACCATCATGATGTGAGGCTGACACCAGACTGACCCCATCACGAGGCGAGACTGACACCAGACTGACCCCATCATGAGGCGAGACTGACACCAGACTGACCCCATCACGATGCGAGACTGACACCAGACTGACACCGTCACGAGGCGAGACTGACACCAGACTGACCCCCTCACAAGGCGAGGCTGACACCAGACTGACCCCATTACGAGGCGAGGCTGACACCAGACTGACCCCATCACGAGGCGGGGCTGACACCAGACTGACCCCATCACGAGGCGAGGCTGACACCTGACTGACACCATCACGATGTGAGGCTGATACCAGACTGACCCCATCACGAGGCGAGGCTGACACCAGACTGACCCCATCACGAGGCGAGGCTGACACCAGACTGACCCCATCACGAGGCGACACTGACACCAGACTGACCCCATCACGAGGCGAGACTGACACCAGACTGACCCCATCATGATGTGAGGCTGACACCAGACTGACCCCATCACGAGTAGAGGCTGACACCAGACTGACACCATCACGAGGCGAGGCTGACACCAGACTGACACCATCATGATGTGAGGCTGACACCAGACTGACCCCATCACGAGGCGAGGCTGACACCAGACTGACCCCATCATGAGGCGAGGCTGACACCAGACTGACACCATCATGATGTGAGGCTGACACCAGACTGACCCCATCACGAGGCGAGGCTGACACCAGACTGATACCATCATGATGTGAGGCTGACACCAGACTGACCTCATCACGAGGCGGGGCTGACACCAGACGGACACCATCACGAGGCGAGACTGAAACCAGACTGACACCATCACGAGGCGAGGCTAACACCAGACTGACCCCATCACGAGGCGAGGCTGACACCAGACTGACACCATCATGATGTGAGGCTGACACCAGACTGACCCCATCACGAGGCGAGACTGACACCAGACTGACCCCATCTCGAGGCGAGGCTGACACCAGACTGACACCATCATGATGTGAGGCTGACAACAGACTGACCTCATCACGAGGCGAGGCTAACACCAGACTGACACCATCACGAGGCAAGGCTGACACCAGACTGACACCATCATGATGTGAGGCTGACACCATACTGACCCCATCACGAGGCGAGGGTGACACCAGACTGACCCTATCACGAGGCGAGGCTTACACCAGACTGACCCCATCATGAGGCGAGGCTGACACCAGATTGACACCATTACGATGTGAGGCTGACACCAGACTGACCCCATCACGAGGCGAGGCTGACACCAGACTGACACCATCACGAGGCGAGGCTGACACCAGACTGACACCATCGCGAGGCGAGGCTGACACCTGACTGACACCATCACGAGGCGAGGCTGACACCAGACTGACCCCATCACGAGGCGAGGCTGACACCAGACTGACCCCATCACGAGGCAAGGGTGACACCAGACTGACCCCATCACGAGGCGAGGCTGGCACCAGACTGACCCCATCACGAGGCGAGGCTGATACCAGACTGACACCATCATGATGTGAGACTGACACCAGACTGACCCCATCACGAGGCGAGGCTGACACCAGACTGACACCATAATGATGTGAGGCTGACACCAGACTGACCCCATCACGTGGTGAGGCTGACACCAGACTGACCCCATCACGAGGCGAGGCTGACACCAGCCTGACACCATCATGATGTGAGGCTGACACCAGACTGACCCCATCACGTGGTGAGGCTGACACCAGACTGACCCCATCACGAGGCGAGGCTGACACCAGCCTGACACCATCATGATGTGAGGCTGACACCAGACTGACCCCATCACGTGGAGAGGCTGACACCAGACTGACCCCATCACGAGGCGAGGCTGACACCAGACTGACCCCATCACGAGGCGAGGCTAACACCAGACTGACACCATCATGATGTGAGGCTGACACCAGACTGACCCCATCACGAGGTGAGGCTGACACCAGACTGACCCCATCACGAGGTGAGGCTGTCACCAGACTGACCCCATCACGAGGCGAGGCTGACACCAGACTGACACCATCATGATGTGAGGCTGACACCAGACTGACCCCATCACGAGGCAAGGCTGAAACCAGACTGACACCATCATGATGTGAGGCTGACACCAGACTGACCTCATCACGAGGCGAGGCTGACACCAGACTGACCCCATCACGAGGTGAGGCTGACACCAGACTGACACCATCACGAGGCGAGGCTGACACCAGACTGACCCCATCACGAGGTGAGGCTGACACCAGACTGACACCATCACGAGGCGAGGCGGACACCAGACTGACACCATCACGAGGCAATGCTGACACCAGACTGACCCCATCACGAGGCGAGACTGACACCAGACTGACCCCATCACGAGGCGAGGCTGACACCAGACTGACTCCATCACGGGGCGAGGCTGATACCAGACTGACCCCATCACGAAGCGAGGCTGACACCAGACTGACCCCATCACGAGGCGAGACTGACACCAGACTGACCCCATCATGATGTGAGGCTGATACCAGACTGACACCATCATGATGTGAGACTGACACCAGACTGACCCCATCACGAGGCGAGGCTGACACCAGACTGACACCATAATGATGTGAGGCTGACACCAGACTGACCCCATCACGAGGCAAGGGTGACACCAGACTGACCCCATCACGAGGCGAGGCTGGCACCAGACTGACCCCATCACGAGGCGAGGCTGATACCAGACTGACACCATCATGATGTGAGACTGACATCAGACTGACCCCATCACGAGGCGAGGCTGACAACAGACTGACACCATCATGATGTGAGGCTGACACCAGACTGACCCCATCACGTGGTGAGGCTGACACCAGACTGACCCCATCACGAGGCGAGGCTGACACCAGCCTGACACCATCATGATGTGAGGCTGACACCAGACTGACCCCATCACGTGGGGAGGCTGACACCAGACTGACCCCATCACGAGGCGAGGCTGACACCAGACTGACCCCATCACGAGGCGAGGCTGACACCAGACTGACCCCATCACGAGGCGAGGCTTACACCAGACTGACCCCATCACGAGGCGAGGCTAACACCAGACTGACACCATCATGATGTGAGGCTGACACCAGACTGACCCCATCACGAGGTGAGGCTGACACCAGACTGACCCCATCACGAGGTGAGGCTGACACCAGACTGACCCCATCACGAGGCGAGGCTGACACCAGACTGACACCATCATGATGTGAGGCTGACACCAGACTGACCCCATCACGAGGCAAGGCTGACACCAGACTGACACCATCATGATGTGAGGCTGACACCAGACTGACCTCATCACGAGGCGAGGCTGACACCAGACTGACCCCATCACGAGGTGAGGCTGACACCAGACTGACACCATCACGAGGCGAGGCTGACACCAGACTGACACCATCACGAGGCAATGCTGACACCAGACTGACCCCATCACGAGGCGAGACTGACACCAGACTGACCCCATCACGAGGCGAGGCTGACACCAGACTGACTCCATCACGGGGCGAGGTTGATACCAGACTGACCCCATCACGAAGCGAGGCTGACACCAGACTGACCCCATCACGAGGCGAGACTGACACCAGACTGACCCCATCACGAGGCGAGGCTGACACCAGACTGACTCCATCACGGGGCGAGGCTGATACCAGACTGACCCCATCACGAAGCGAGGCTGACACCAGACTGACCCCATCACGAGGCAAGACTGACACCAGACAGACCCCATCATGATGTGAGGCTGACACCAGACTGACCCCATCACGAGGCGAGGCTGACACCTGACTGACACCATCACGAGGCGATGCTGACACCAGACTGACAGCATCATGATGTGAGGCTGACACCAGACTGACCCCATCAAGAGGCGAGACTGACACCAGACTGACCCCATCACGAGGCGAGACTGACACCAGACTGACACCGTCACGAGGCGAGCCTGACACTAGACTGACCCCATCACGAGGCGAGGCTGACACCAGACTGACCCCATCACGAGGCGAGGCTGACACCAGACTGACCCCATCACGAGGCGGGGCTGACACCAGACTGACCCCATCACGAGGCGAGGCTGACACCAGACTGACCCCATCATGATGTGAGGCTGACACCAGACTGACCCCATCACGAGGCGAGGCTGACACCAGACTGACCCCATCACGAGGCGAAACTGACACCGGACTGACCCCATCACGAGGTGAGGCTGACACCAGACTGACACCATCATGATGTGAGGCTGACACCAGACTGACCCCATCACGAGGCGAGGCTGACGCCAGACTGACACCATCACGAGGCGATGCTGACACCAGACTGAAACCATCATGATGTGAGGCTGACACCAGACTGACCCCATCACGAGGCGAGACTGACACCAGACTGACCCCATCATGAGGCGAGACTGACACCAGACTGACCCCATCACGATGCGAGACTGACACCAGACTGACACCGTCACGAGGCGAGACTGACACCAGACTGACCCCCTCACAAGGCGAGGCTGACACCAGACTGACCCCATTACGAGGCGAGGCTGACACCAGACTGACCCCATCACGAGGCGGGGCTGACACCAGACTGACCCCATCACGAGGCGAGGCTGACACCTGACTGACACCATCACGATGTGAGGCTGATACCAGACTGACCCCATCACGAGGCGAGGCTGACACCAGACTGACCCCATCACGAGGCGAGGCTGACACCAGACTGACCCCATCACGAGGCGACACTGACACCAGACTGACCCCATCACGAGGCGAGACTGACACCAGACTGACCCCATCATGATGTGAGGCTGACACCAGACTGACCCCATCACGAGTAGAGGCTGACACCAGACTGACACCATCACGAGGCGAGGCTGACACCAGACTGACACCATCATGATGTGAGGCTGACACCAGACTGACCCCATCACGAGGCGAGGCTGACACCAGACTGACCCCATCATGAGGCGAGGCTGACACCAGACTGACACCATCATGATGTGAGGCTGACACCAGACTGACCCCATCACGAGGCGAGGCTGACACCAGACTGATACCATCATGATGTGAGGCTGACACCAGACTGACCTCATCACGAGGCGGGGCTGACACCAGACGGACACCATCACGAGGCGAGACTGAAACCAGACTGACACCATCACGAGGCGAGGCTAACACCAGACTGACCCCATCACGAGGCGAGGCTGACACCAGACTGACACCATCATGATGTGAGGCTGACACCAGACTGACCCCATCACGAGGCGAGACTGACACCAGACTGACCCCATCTCGAGGCGAGGCTGACACCAGACTGACACCATCATGATGTGAGGCTGACAACAGACTGACCTCATCACGAGGCGAGGCTAACACCAGACTGACACCATCACGAGGCAAGGCTGACACCAGACTGACACCATCATGATGTGAGGCTGACACCATACTGACCCCATCACGAGGCGAGGGTGACACCAGACTGACCCTATCACGAGGCGAGGCTTACACCAGACTGACCCCATCATGAGGCGAGGCTGACACCAGATTGACACCATTACGATGTGAGGCTGACACCAGACTGACCCCATCACGAGGCGAGGCTGACACCAGACTGACACCATCACGAGGCGAGGCTGACACCAGACTGACACCTTCGCGAGGCGAGGCTGACACCTGACTGACACCATCACGAGGCGAGGCTGACACCAGACTGACCCCATCACGAGGCGAGGCTGACACCAGACTGACCCCATCACGAGGCAAGGGTGACACCAGACTGACCCCATCACGAGGCGAGGCTGGCACCAGACTGACCCCATCACGAGGCGAGGCTGATACCAGACTGACACCATCATGATGTGAGACTGACACCAGACTGACCCCATCACGAGGCGAGGCTGACACCAGACTGACACCATAATGATGTGAGGCTGACACCAGACTGACCCCATCACGTGGTGAGGCTGACACCAGACTGACCCCATCACGAGGCGAGGCTGACACCAGCCTGACACCATCATGATGTGAGGCTGACACCAGACTGACCCCATCACGTGGTGAGGCTGACACCAGACTGACCCCATCACGAGGCGAGGCTGACACCAGCCTGACACCATCATGATGTGAGGCTGACACCAGACTGACCCCATCACGTGGAGAGGCTGACACCAGACTGACCCCATCACGAGGCGAGGCTGACACCAGACTGACCCCATCACGAGGCGAGGCTGACACCAGACTGACCCCATCACGAGGCGAGGCTGACACCAGACTGACCCCATCACGAGGCGAGGCTAACACCAGACTGACACCATCATGATGTGAGGCTGACACCAGACTGACCCCATCACGAGGTGAGGCTGACACCAGACTGACCCCATCACGAGGTGAGGCTGACACCAGACTGACCCCATCACGAGGCGAGGCTGACACCAGACTGACACCATCATGATGTGAGGCTGACACCAGACTGACCCCATCACGAGGCAAGGCTGACACCAGACTGACACCATCATGATGTGAGGCTGACACCAGACTGACCTCATCACGAGGCGAGGCTGACACCAGACTGACCCCATCACGAGGTGAGGCTGACACCAGACTGACACCATCACGAGGCGAGGCTGACACCAGACTGACCCCATCACGAGGTGAGGCTGACACCAGACTGACACCATCACGAGGCGAGGCTGACACCAGACTGACACCATCACGAGGCAATGCTGACACCAGACTGACCCCATCACGAGGCGAGACTGACACCAGACTGACCCCATCACGAGGCGAGGCTGACACCAGACAGACTCCATCACGGGGCGAGGCTGATACCAGACTGACCCCATTACGAAGCGAGGCTGACACCAGACTGACCCCATCACGAGGCGAGACTGACACCAGACTGACCCCATCATGATGTGAGGCTGATACCAGACTGACACCATCATGATGTGAGACTGACACCAGACTGACCCCATCACGAGGCGAGGCTGACACCAGACTGACACCATAATGATGTGAGGCTGACACCAGACTGACCCCATCACGAGGCAAGGGTGACACCAGACTGACCCCATCACGAGGCGAGGCTGGCACCAGACTGACCCCATCACGAGGCGAGGCTGATACCAGACTGACACCATCATGATGTGAGACTGACATCAGACTGACCCCATCACGAGGCGAGGCTGACAACAGACTGACACCATCATGATGTGAGGCTGACACCAGACTGACCCCATCACGTGGTGAGGCTGACACCAGACTGACCCCATCACGAGGTGAGGCTGACACCAGCCTGACACCATCATGATGTGAGGCTGACACCAGACTGACCCCATCACGTGGAGAGGCTGACACCAGACTGACCCCATCACGAGGCGAGGCTGACACCAGACTGACCCCATCACGAGGCGAGGCTGACACCAGACTGACCCCATCACGAGGCGAGGCTGACACCAGACTGACCCCATCACGAGGCGAGGCTAACACCAGACTGACACCATCATGATGTGAGGCTGACACCAGACTGACCCCATCACGAGGTGAGGCTGACACCAGACTGACCCCATCACGAGGTGAGGCTGACACCAGACTGACCCCATCACGAGGCGAGGCTGACACCAGACTGACACCATCATGATGTGAGGCTGACACCAGACTGACCCCATCACGAGGCAAGGCTGACACCAGACTGACACCATCATGATGTGAGGCTGACACCAGACTGACCTCATCACGAGGCGAGGCTGACACCAGACTGACCCCATCACGAGGTGAGGCTGACACCAGACTGACACCATCACGAGGCGAGGCTGACACCAGACTGACACCATCACGAGGCAATGCTGACACCAGACTGACCCCATCACGAGGCGAGACTGACACCAGACTGACCCCATCACGAGGCGAGGCTGACACCAGACTGACTCCATCACGGGGCGAGGCTGATACCAGACTGACCCCATCACGAAGCGAGGCTGACACCAGACTGACCCCATCACGAGGCAAGACTGACACCAGACAGACCCCATCATGATGTAAGGCTGACACCAGACTGACCCCATCACGAGGCGAGGCTGACACCTGACTGACACCATCACGAGGCGATGCTGACACCAGACTGACAGCATCATGATGTGAGGCTGACACCAGACTGACCCCATCAAGAGGCGAGACTGACACCAGACTGACCCCATCACGAGGCGAGACTGACACCAGACTGACACCGTCACGAGGCGAGCCTGACACTAGACTGACCCCATCACGAGGCGAGGCTGACACCAGACTGACCCCATCACGAGGCGAGGCTGACACCAGACTGACCCCATCACGAGGCGGGGCTGACACCAGACTGACCCCATCACGAGGCGAGGCTGACACCAGACTGACCCCATCATGATGTGAGGCTGACACCAGACTGACCCCATCACGAGGCGAGGCTGACACCAGACTGACCCCATCACGAGGCGAAACTGACACCGGACTGACCCCATCACGAGGTGAGGCTGACACCAGACTGACACCATCATGATGTGAGGCTGACACCAGACTGACCCCATCACGAGGCGAGGCTGACGCCAGACTGACACCATCACGAGGCGATGCTGACACCAGACTGAAACCATCATGATGTGAGGCTGACACCAGACTGACCCCATCACGAGGCGAGACTGACACCAGACTGACCCCATCATGAGGCGAGACTGACACCAGACTGACCCCATCACGATGCGAGACTGACACCAGACTGACACCGTCACGAGGCGAGACTGACACCAGACTGACCCCCTCACAAGGCGAGGCTGACACCAGACTGACCCCATTACGAGGCGAGGCTGACACCAGACTGACCCCATCACGAGGCGGGGCTGACACCAGACTGACCCCATCACGAGGCGAGGCTGACACCTGACTGACACCATCACGATGTGAGGCTGATACCAGACTGACCCCATCACGAGGCGAGGCTGACACCAGACTGACCCCATCACGAGGCGAGGCTGACACCAGACTGACCCCATCACGAGGCGACACTGACACCAGACTGACCCCATCACGAGGCGAGACTGACACCAGACTGACCCCATCATGATCTGAGGCTGACACCAGACTGACCCCATCACGAGTAGAGGCTGACACCAGACTGACACCATCACGAGGCGAGGCTGACACCAGACAGACACCATCATGATGTGAGGCTGACACCAGACTGACCCCATCACGAGGCGAGGCTAACACCAGACTGACCCCATCATGAGGCGAGGCTGACACCAGACTGACACCATCATGATGTGAGGCTGACACCAGACTGACCCCATCACGAGGCGAGGCTGACACCAGACTGATACCATCATGATGTGAGGCTGACACCAGACTGACCTCATCACGAGGCGGGGCTGACACCAGACGGACACCATCACGAGGCGAGACTGAAACCAGACTGACACCATCACGAGGCGAGGCTAACACCAGACTGACCCCATCACGAGGCGAGGCTGACACCAGACTGACACCATCATGATGTGAGGCTGACACCAGACTGACCCCATCACGAGGCGAGACTGACACCAGACTGCCTCCATATCGAGGCGAGGCTGACACCAGACTGACACCATCATGATGTGAGGCTGACAACAGACTGACCTCATCACGAGGCGAGGCTAACACCAGACTGACACCATCACGAGGCAAGGCTGACACCAGACTGACACCATCATGATGTGAGGCTGACACCACACTGACCCCATCACGAGGCGAGGGTGACACCAGACTGACCCTATCACGAGGCGAGGCTTACACCAGACTGACCCCATCATGAGGCGAGGCTGACACCAGACTGACACCATTACGATGTGAGGCTGACACCAGACTGACCCCATCACTAGGCGAGGCTGACACCAGACTGACACCATCACGAGGCGAGGCTGACACCAGACTGACACCATCGCGAGGCGAGGCTGACACCTGACTGACACCATCACGAGGCGAGGCTGACACCAGACTGACCCCATCACGAGGCGAGGCTGACACCAGACTGACCCCATCACGAGGCAAGGGTGACACCAGACTGACCCCATCACGAGGCGAGGCTGGCACCAGACTGACCCCATCACGAGGCGAGGCTGATACCAGACTGACACCATCATGATGTGAGACTGACACCAGACTGACCCCATCACGAGGCGAGGCTGACACCAGACTGACACCATAATGATGTGAGGCTGACACCAGACTGACCCCATCACGTGGTGAGGCTGACACCAGACTGACCCCATCACGAGGCGAGGCTGACACCAGCCTGACACCATCATGATGTGAGGCTGACACCAGACTGACCCCATCACGTGGTGAGGCTGACACCAGACTGACCCCATCACGAGGCGAGGCTGACACCAGCCTGACACCATCATGATGTGAGGCTGACACCAGACTGACCCCATCACGTGGAGAGGCTGACACCAGACTGACCCCATCACGAGGCGAGGCTGACACCAGACTGACCCCATCACGAGGCGAGGCTGACACCAGACTGACCCCATCACGAGGCGAGGCTGACACCAGACTGACACCATCATGATGTGAGGCTGACACCAGACTGACCCCATCACGAGGCAAGGCTGACACCAGACTGACACCATCATGATGTGAGGCTGACACCAGACTGACTTCATCACGAGGCGAGGCTGACACCAGACTGACCCCATCACGAGGTGAGGCTGACACCAGACTGACACCATCACGAGGCGAGGCTGACACCAGACTGACCCCATCACGAGGTGAGGCTGACACCAGACTGACACCATCACGAGGCGAGGCTGACACCAGACTGACACCATCACGAGGCAATGCTGACACCAGACTGACCCCATCACGAGGCGAGACTGACACCAGACTGACCCCATCACGAGGCGAGGCTGACACCAGACTGACTCCATCACGGGGCGAGGCTGATACCAGACTGACCCCATCACGAAGCGAGGCTGACACCAGACTGACCCCATCACGAGGCGAGACTGACACCAGACTGACCCCATCATGATGTGAGGCTGATACCAGACTGACACCATCATGATGTGAGACTGACACCAGACTGACCCCATCACGAGGCGAGGCTGACACCAGACTGACACCATAATGATGTGAGGCTGACACCAGACTGACCCCATCACGAGGCAAGGGTGACACCAGACTGACCCCATCACGAGGCGAGGCTGGCACCAGACTGACCCCATCATGAGGCGAGGCTGATACCAGACTGACACCATCATGATGTGAGACTGACATCAGACTGACCCCATCACGAGGCGAGGCTGACAACAGACTGACACCATCATGATGTGAGGCTGACACCAGACTGACCCCATCACGTGGTGAGGCTGACACCAGACTGACCCCATCACGAGGCGAGGCTGACACCAGCCTGACACCATCATGATGTGAGGCTGACACCAGACTGACCCCATCACGAGGTGAGGCTGACACCAGACTGACCCCATCACGAGGCGAGGCTGACACCAGACTGACACCATCATGATGTGAGGCTGACACCAGACTGACCCCATCACGAGGCAAGGCTGACACCAGACTGACACCATCATGATGTGAGGCTGACACCAGACTGACCTCATCACGAGGCGAGGCTGACACCAGACTGACCCCATCACGAGGTGAGGCTGACACCAGACTGACACCATCACGAGGCGAGGCTGACACCAGACTGATACCATCACGAGGCAATGCTGACACCAGACTGACCCCATCACGAGGCGAGACTGACACCAGACTGACCCCATCACGAGGCGAGGCTGACACCAGACTGACTCCATCACGGGGCGAGGTTGATACCAGACTGACCCCATCACGAAGCGAGGCTGACACCAGACTGACCCCATCACGAGGCAAGACTGACACCAGACTGACCCCATCATGATGTGAGGCTGACACCAGACTGACCCCATCACGAGGCGAGGCTGACACCTGACTGACACCATCACGAGGCGATGCTGACACCAGACTGACACCATCATGATGTGAGGCTGACACCAGACTGACCCCATCAAGAGGCGAGACTGACACCAGACTGACCCCATCACGAGGCGAGACTGACACCAGACTGACACCGTCACGAGGCGAGACTGACACTAGACTGACCCCATCACGAGGCGAGGCTGACACCAGACTGACCCCATCACGAGGCGAGGCTGACACCAGACTGACCCCATCACGAGGCGGGGCTGACACCAGACTGACCCCATCACGAGGCGAGGCTGACACCAGACTGACCCCATCATGATGTGAGGCTGACACCAGACTGACCCCATCACGAGGCGAGGCTGACACCAGACTGACCCCATCACGAGGCGAGACTGACACCGGACTGACCCCATCACGAGGTGAGGCTGACACAAGACTGACACCATCATGATGTGAGGCTGACACCAGACTGACCCCATCACGAGGCGAGGCTGACGCCAGACTGACACCATCACGAGGCGATGCTGACACCAGACTGAAACCATCATGATGGGAGGCTGACACCAGACTGACCCCATCACGAGGCGAGACTGACACCAGACTGACCCCATCATGAGGCGAGACTGACACCAGACTGACCCCATCACGATGCGAGACTGACACCAGACTGACACCGTCACGAGGCGAGACTGACACCAGACTGACCCCCTCACAAGGCGAGGCTGACACCAGACTGACCCCATTACGAGGCGAGGCTGACACCAGACTGACCCCATCACGAGGCGGGGCTGACACCAGACTGACCCCATCACGAGGCGAGGCTGACACCAGACTGACACCATCACGAGGCGAGGCTGACACCAGACTGACCCCATCACTAGGCGAGGCTGACACCAGACTGACCCCATCACGAGGCGAGGCTGACACCAGACTGACACCATCACGAGGCGAGGCTGACACCAGACTGACACCATCATGATGTGAGGCTGACATCAGACTGACCCCATCACGAGGCGAGACTGACACCGGACTGACCCCATCACGAGGTGAGGCTGACACCAGACTGACACCATCATGATGTGAGGCTGACACCAGACTGACCCCATCACGAGGTTAGGCTGACACCAGACTGACCCCATCACGAGGCGAGGCTGACACCAGACTGACCCCATCATGAGGCGAGGCTGACACCAGACTGACACCATCATGATGTGAGGCTGAACCCAGACTGACCTCATCACGAGGCGAGAATGACACCAGACTGACCCCATCACGAGGCGAGACTGACACCAGACTGACCCCATCATGAGGCGAGGCTGACACCAGACTGACACCATCACGAGGCGAGGCTGACACCAGACTGACACCATCACGAGGCGATGCTGACACCAGACTGACCCTATCACTAGGCGTGGCTGACACCAGCCTGACACCATCATGATGTGAGGCTGACACCAGACTGACCCCATCACGTGGAGAGGCTGACACCAGACTGACCCCATCACGAGGCGAGGCTGACACCAGACTGACCCCATCACGAGGCGAGGCTGACACCAGACTGACCCCATCACGAGGCGAGGCTGACACCAGACTGACCCCATCACGAGGCGAGGCTAACACCAGACTGACACCATCATGATGTGAGGCTGACACCAGACTGACCCCATCACGAGGCGAGGCTGACACCAGACTGACCCCATCACGAGGCGAGGCTGACACCAGACTGACACCATCACGAGGCAATGCTGACACCAGACTGACCCCATCACGAGGCGAGACTGACACCAGACTGACCCCATCACGAGGCGAGGCTGACACCAGACTGACTCCATCACGGGGCGAGGCTGATACCAGACTGACCCCATCACGAAGCGAGACTGACACCAGACTGACCCCATCACGAGGCGAGACTGACACCAGACTGACCCCATCATGATGTGAGGCTGACACCAGACTGACCCCATCACGAGGCGAGGCTGACACCTGACTGACACCATCACGAGGCGATGCTGACACCAGACTGACACCATCATGATGTGATGCTGACACCAGACTGACCCCATCAAGAGGCGAGACTGACACCAGACTGACCCCATCACGAGGCGAGACTGACACCAGACTGACACCGTCACGAGGCGAGACTGACACTAGACTGACCCCATCACGAGGCAAGGCTGACACCAGACTGACCCCATCACGAGGCGAGGATGACACCAGACTGACCCCATCACGAGGCGGGGCTGACACCAGACTGACCCCATCACGAGGCGAGGCTGACACCAGACTGACCCCATCATGATGTGAGGCTGACACCAGACTGACCCCATCACGAGGCGAGGCTGACACCAGACTGACCCCATCACGAGGCGAGACTGACACCGGACTGACCCCATCACGAGGTGAGGCTGACACCAGACTGACACCATCATGATGTGAGGCTGACACCAGACTGACCCCATCACGAGGCGAGGCTGACACCAGACTGACACCATCACGAGGCGATGCTGACACCAGACTGAAACCATCATGATGTGAGGCTGACACCAGACTGACCCCATCACGAGGCGAGACTGACACCAGACTGACCCCATCATGAGGCGAGACTGACACCAGAATGACCCCATCACGATGCGAGACTGACACCAGACTGACACCGTCACGAGGCGAGACTGACACCAGACTGACCCCCTCACAAGGCGAGGCTGACACCAGACTGACCCCATTACGAGGCGAGGCTGACACCAGACTGACCCCATCACGAGGCGGGGCTGACACCAGACTGACCCCATCACGAGGCGAGGCTGACACCAGACTGACACCATCACGAGGCGAGGCTGACACCAGACTGACCCCATCACTAGGCGAGGCTGACACCAGACTGACCCCATCACGAGGCGAGGCTGACACCAGACTGACCCCATCACGAGGCGAGGCTGACACCAGACTGACCCCATCACGAGGCGAGGCTGACACCAGACTGAAACCATCACGATGTGAGGCTGACACCAGACTTACCCCATCACGAGTCGAGGCTGACACCAGACTGACCCCATCACAAGGCGAGGCTGACACCAGACTGACCCCATCACGAGGCGAGGCTGACACCAGACTGACACCATCACGAGGCGAGGCTGACACCAGACTGACCCCATCATGATGTGAGGCTGACACTAGACTGACACCATCACTAGGCGAGACTGACACCAGACTGACCCCGTCACGAGGCGAGGCTGACACCAGACTGACCCCGTCACGGGGCGAGGCTGACACCAGACTGACCCCATCACGAGGCGAGGCTGACACCAGACTGACGCCATCACGAGGCGAGACTGACACAGGACTGAACCCATCACGGGGCGAGGCTGACACCAGACTGACCCCATCACGAGACGTGGCTGACACCAGACTGACCCCATCATGATGTGAGGCTGACACCAGACTGACCCCATCACTAGGCGAGGCTGACACCAGACTGACCCCATCACGAGGCAAGGCTGACACCAGACTGACCCCATCATGATGTGAGGCTGACACCAGACTGACCCCATCACTAGGCGAGGCTGACACCAGACTGACCCCTTCACGAGGCAAGGCTGACACCAGACTGACCCCATCACGGGGCGAGGCTGACACCAGACTGACCCCATCACGAGACTAGACTGACACCAGACTGACCCCATCAAGAGGCGAGGCTGACACCAGACTGACCTCGTCACGAGGCAAGGCTGACACCAGACTGCCCCCGTCACGAGGCGAGGCTGACACCAGACTGACCCAATCACGAGGCGAGGCTGACACCAGACTGACCCCATCACGAGGCGAGACTGACACCGGACTGACCCCATCACGAGGCGAGGCTGACACCAGACTGACACCATCATGATGTGAGGCTGACACCAGACTGACCCCATCACGAGGCGATGCTGACACCAGTCTTACCCAATCACGAGGCGAGGCTGACACCAGACTGACACCATCACAAGGCGAAGCTGACACCAGATTGACACCATCATGATGTGAGGCTGACACCAGACTGACCCCGTCACGGAGCGAGGCTGACACCAGACTGACCCTATCACGAGGCGAGGCTTACACCAGACTGACCCCATCACGAGGCGAGGTTGACACCAGACTGACACTATTACGATGTGAGGCTGACACCAGACTGACACCATCATGATGTGAGGCTGACATCAGACTGACCCCATCACGAGGCGAGACTGACACCGGACTGACCCCATCACGAGGTGAGGCTGACACCAGACTGACACCATCATGATGTGAGGCTGACACCAGACTGACCCCATCACGATGTGAGGCTGACACCAGACTGACCCCATCACGAGGCGAGGCTGACACCAGACTGACCCCATCATGAGGCGAGGCTGACACCAGACTGACACCATCATGATGTGAGGCTGACACCAGACTGACCCCATCCTGAGGCGAGGCTGACACCAGACTGACACCATCATGATGTGAGGCTGAACCCAGACTGACCTCATCACGAGGCGAGACTGACACCAGACTGACCCCATCACGAGGCGAGACTGACACCAGACTGACCCCATCATGAGGCGAGGCTGACACCAGACTGACACCATCACGAGGCGAGGCTGATACCAGACTGACACCATCATGATGTGAGACTGACACCAGACTGACCCCATCACGAGGCGAGGCTGACACCAGACTGACACCATAATGATGTGAGGCTGACACCAGACTGACCCCATCACGTGGTAAGGCTGACACCAGACTGACCCCATCACGAGGCGAGGCTGACACCAGCCTGACACCATCGTGATGTGAGGCTGACACCAGACTGACCCCATCACGTGGTGAGGCTGACACCAGACTGACCCCATCACGAGGCGAGGCTGACACCAAACTGACCCCATCACGAGGCGAGGCTGACACCAGACTGACCCCATCACGAGGCGAGGCTGACACCAGACTGACCCCATCACGAGGCGAGGCTGACACCAGACTGACCCCATCACGAGGCGAGGCTGACACCAGACTGAAACCATCACGATGTGAGGCTTACACCAGACTTACCCCATCACGAGTCGAGGCTGACACCAGACTGACCCCATCACGAGGCGTGGCTGACACCAGACTGACACCATCACGAGGCGAGGCTGACACCAGTCTGACCCCATCACGAGGCGAGGCTGACACCAGACTGACCCCATCACTAGGCGAGGCTGACACCAGACTGAACCCCATCACTAGGCGAGGCTGACACCAGACTGACCCCATCACGAGGCGAGGCTGACACCAGACTGACCCCATCACGAGGCGAGGCTGACACCAGACTGACCCCATCACGAGGCGAGGCTGACACCAGACTGACCCCATCACGAAGCGAGGCTGACACCAGACTGACACCATCACAAGGCGAAGCTGACACAAGATTGACACCATCATGATGTGAGGCTGACACCAGACTGACCCCGTCACGGGGCGAGCCTGACACCAGACTGACCCCATCACGAGACGAGACTGACACCAGACTGACCCCATCACGAGGCGAGGCTGAAACCAGACTGACCCCGTCACGAGGCAAGGCTGACACCAGACTGACCCAATCACAAGGCGAGGCTGACACCAGACTGACACCATCACGAGGCGAGGCTGACACCAGACTGACCCCATCACGAGGCGAGACTGACACCGGACTGACCCCATCACGAGGCGAGGCTGACACCAGACTGACACCATCATGATGTGAGGCTGACACCAGACTGACCCCATCACGAGGTGAGGCTGACACCAGACTGACTCCATCACGAAGCGAGGCTGACACCAGACTTACCCCATCACGGGGCGAGGCTGACACCAGGCTAACCCCATCACGAGGCGAGACTGACACCACACTGACCCCATCACGAGGCGAGACTGACACCAGACTGACCCCATCATGATGTGAGGCTGACACCAGACTGACCCCATCACGAGGCGATGCTGACACCAGACTGACCCCATCACGAGGCGAGACTGACACCAGACTGACCCCATCACGAGGCGAGACTGACACCAGACTGACCCCATCACGATGCGAGACTGACACCAGACTGACACCGTCACGAGGCGAGACTGACACCAGACTGACCCCCTCACAAGGCGAGGCTGACACCAGACTGACCCCATTACGAGGCGAGGCTGACACCAGACTGACCCCATCACGAGGCGGGGCTGACACCAGACTGACCCCATCACGAGGCGAGGCTGACACCAGACTGACACCATCACGAGGCGAGGCTGACACCAGACTGACCCCATCACTAGGCGAGGCTGACACCAGACTGACCCCATCACGAGGCGAGGCTGACACCAGACTGACACCATCACGAGGCGAGGCTGACACCAGACTGACACCATCATGATGTGAGGCTGACACCAGACTGACCCCATCACGAGGCAAGACTGACACCAGACTGACCCCATCACGAGGCGAGGCTGACACCAGACTGACCCCATCATGAGGCGAGGCTGACACCAGACTGACACCATCATGATGTGAGACTGACACCAGACTGACCCCATCCTGAGGCGAGGCTGACACCAGACTGACACCATCATGATGTGAGGCTGAACCCAGACTGACCTCATCACGAGGCGAGACTGACACCAGACTGACCCCATCATGAGGCGAGGCTGACACCAGACTGACACCATCACGAGGCGAGGCTGACACCAGACTGACACCATCACGAGGCGATGCTGACACCAGACTGACCCTATCACTAGGCGTGGCTGACACCAGCCTGACACCATCATGATGTGAGGCTGACACCAGACTGACCCCATCACGTGGAGAGGCTGACACCAGACTGACCCCATCACGAGGCGAGGCTGACACCAGACTGACCCCATCACGAGGCGAGGCTGACACCAGACTGACCCCATCACGAGGCGAGGCTGACACCAGACTGACCCCATCACGAGGCGAGGCTAACACCAGACTGACACCATCATGATGTGAGGCTGACACCAGACTGACCCCATCACGAGGTGAGGCTGACACCAGACTGACCCCATCACGAGGTGAGGCTGACACCAGACTGACCCCATCACGAGGCGAGGCTGACACCAGACTGACACCATCATGATGTGAGGCTGACACCAGACTGACCCCATCATGAGGCAAGGCTGACACCAGACTGACACCATCATGATGTGAGGCTGACACCAGACTGACCTCATCACGAGGCGAGGCTGACACCAGACTGACCCCATCACGAGGCGAGGCTGACACCAGACTGACACCATCACGAGGCAATGCTGACACCAGACTGACCCCATCACGAGGCGAGACTGACACCAGACTGACCCCATCACGAGGCGAGGCTGACACCAGACTGACTCCATCACGGGGCGAGGCTGATACCAGACTGACCCCATCACGAAGCGAGACTGACACCAGACTGACCCCATCACGAGGCGAGACTGACACCAGACTGACCCCATCATGATGTGAGGCTGACACCAGACTGACCCCATCACGAGGCGAGGCTGACACCTGAATGACACCATCACGAGGCGATGCTGACACCAGACTGACACCATCATGATGTGAGGCTGACACCAGACTGACCCCATCAAGAGGCGAGACTGACACCAGACTGACCCCATCACGAGGCGAGGCTGACACCAGACTGACCCCATCACGAGGCGAGGCTGACACCAGACTGACCCCATCACGAGGCGGGGCTGACACCAGACTGACCCCATCATGATGTGAGGCTGACACCAGACTGACCCCATCATGAGGCGAGGCTGACACCAGACTGACCCCATCACGAGGCGAGACTGACACCGGACTGACCCCATCACGAGGTGAGGCTGACACCAGACTGACACCATCATGATGTGAGGCTGACACCAGACTGACCCCATCACGAGGCGAGGCTGACACCAGACTGACACCATCACGAGGCGATGCTGACACCAGACTGAAACCATCATGATGTGAGGCTGACACCAGACTGACCCCATCACGAGGCGAGACTGACACCAGACTGACCCCTTCATGAGGCGAGACTGACACCAGACTGACCCCATCACGAGGCGAGGCTGACACCAGACTGACCCCATCATGATGTGAGGCTGACACTAGACTGACACCATCACTAGGCGAGACTGACACCAGACTGACCCCGTCACGAGGCGAGGCTGACACCAGACTGACCCCGTCACGGGGCGAGGCTGACACCAGACTGACCCCATCACGAGGCGAGGCTGACACCAGACTGACGCCATCACGAGGCGAGACTGACACAGGACTGAACCCATCACGGGGCGAGGCTGACACCAGACTGACCCCATCACGAGACGTGGCTGACACCAGACTGACACCATCATGATGTGAGGCTGACACCAGACTGACCCCATCACTAGGCGAGGCTGACACCAGACTGACCCCATCACGAGGCGAGGCTGACACCAGACTGACCCCATCATGATGTGAGGCTGACACCAGACTGACCCCATCACTAGGCGAGGCTGACACCAGACTGACCCCATCACGAGGCAAGGCTGACACCAGACTGACCCCATCACGGGGCGAGGCTGACACCAGACTGACCCCATCACGAGACTAGACTGACACCAGACTGACCCCATCAAGAGGCGAGGCTGACACCAGACTGACCTCGTCACGAGGCAAGGCTGACACCAGACTGACCCCGTCACGAGGCGAGGCTGACACCAGACTGACCCAATCACGAGGCGAGGCTGACACCAGACTGACCCCATCACGAGGCGAGACTGACACCGGACTGACCCCATCACGAGGCGAGGCTGACACCAGACTGACACCATCATGATGTGAGGCTGACACCAGACTGACCCCATCACGAGGCGATGCTGACACCAGTCTTACCCAATCACGAGGCGAGGCTGACACCAGACTGACACCATCACAAGGCGAAGCTGACACCAGATTGACACCATCATGATGTGAGGCTGACACCAGACTGACCCCGTCACGGAGCGAGGCTGACACCAGACTGACCCTATCACGAGGCGAGGCTTACACCAGACTGACCCCATCACGAGGCGAGGTTGACACCAGACTGACACTATTACGATGTGAGGCTGACACCAGACTGACACCATCATGATGTGAGGCTGACATCAGACTGACCCCATCACGAGGCGAGACTGACACCGGACTGACCCCATCACGAGGTGAGGCTGACACCAGACTGACACCATCATGATGTGAGGCTGACACCAGACTGACCCCATCACGAGGTGAGGCTGACACCAGACTGACCCCATCACGAGGCGAGGCTGACACCAGACTGACCCCATCATGAGGCGAGGCTGACACCAGACTGACACCATCATGATGTGAGGCTGACACCAGACTGACCCCATCCTGAGGCGAGGCTGACACCAGACTGACACCATCATGATGTGAGGCTGAACCCAGACTGACCTCATCACGAGGCGAGACTGACACCAGACTGACCCCATCACGAGGCGAGACTGACACCAGACTGACCCCATCATGAGGCGAGGCTGACACCAGACTGACACCATCACGAGGCGAGGCTGATACCAGACTGACACCATCATGATGTGAGACTGACACCAGACTGACCCCATCACGAGGCGAGGCTGACACCAGACTGACACCATAATGATGTGAGGCTGACACCAGACTGACCCCATCACGTGGTGAGGCTGACACCAGACTGACCCCATCACGAGGCGAGGCTGACACCAGCCTGACACCATCGTGATGTGAGGCTGACACCAGACTGACCCCATCACGTGGTGAGGCTGACACCAGACTGACCCCATCACGAGGCGAGGCTGACACCAAACTGAACCCATCACGAGGCGAGGCTGACACCAGACTGACCCCATCACAAGGCGAGGCTGACACCAGACTGACCCCATCACGAGGCGAGGCTGACACCAGACTGACCCCATCACGAGGCGAGGCTGACACCAGACTGAAACCATCACGATGTGAGGCTGACACCAGACTTACCCCATCACGAGTCGAGGCTGACACCAGACTGACCCCATCACGAGGCGTGGCTGACACCAGACTGACACCATCACGAGGCGAGGCTGACACCAGTCTGACCCCATCACGAGGCGAGGCTGACACCAGACTGACCCCATCACGAAGCGAGGCTGACACCAGACTGACACCATCACAAGGCGAAGCTGACACAAGATTGACACCATCATGATGTGAGGCTGACACCAGACTGACCCCGTCACGGGGCGAGGCTGACACCAGACTGACCCCATCACGAGACGAGACTGACACCAGACTGACCCCATCACGAGGCGAGGCTGAAACCAGACTGACCCCGTCACGAGGCAAGGCTGACACCAGACTGACCCAATCACAAGGCGAGGCTGACACCAGACTGACACCATCACGAGGCGAGGCTGACACCAGACTGACCCCATCACGAGGCGAGACTGACACCAGACTGATCCCATCACGAGGCGAGGCTGACACCAGACTGACCCCATCACTAGGCGAGGCTGACACCATACTGACCCCATCATGAGGCGAGGCTGACACCAGACTGACACGATCACGAGGCGAGGCTGACACCAGACTGACCCCATCACGAGGCGAGACTGACACCAGACTGACCCCATCACGAGGCGAGACTGACACCAGACTGACCCCATCACGAGGCGAGACTGACACCAGACTGACCCCATCACGAGGCGAGGCTGACACCAGACTGATCCCATCACGAGGCGAGGCTGACACCAGACTGACCCCATCATGAGGCGAGGCTGACACCAGACTGACACGATCACGAGGCGAGGCTGACACCAGACTGACCCCATCACTAGGCGAGGCTGACACCAGACTGACCCCATCATGAGGCGAGGCTGACACCAGACTGACACGATCACGAGGCGAGGCTGACACCAGACTGACCCCATCACGAGGCGAGACTGACACCAGACTGACCCCATCACGAGGCGAGACTGACACCAGACTGACCCCATCACGAGGCGAGGCTGACACCAGACTGATCCCATCACGAGGCGAGGCTGACACCAGACTGACCCCATCACTAGGCGAGGCTGACACCAGACTGACCCCATCATGAGGCGAGGCTGACACCAGACTGACACGATCACGAGGCGAGGCTGACACCAGACTGACACCATCATGATGTGAGACTGACACCAGACTGACCCCATCACTAGGCGAGGCTGACACCAGACTGACCCCATGACGAGGCGAGACTGAATCCAGACTGACCCCATCATGTTGTGAGACTGACATCAGACTGACCCCATCACGAGGCGAGGCTGACACCAGACTGACCCAATCACGAGGCGAGGCTGACACCAGACTGACCCCATCACGTTGCGAGACTGACACCGGACTGACCCCATCACGAGGCGAGGCTGACACCAGACTGACACCATCATGATGTGAGGCTGACACCAGACTGACCCCATCACGAGGCGATGCTGACACAAGTCTTACCCAATCACGAGGCGAGGCTGACACCAGACTGACACCATCACAAGGCGAAGCTGACACCTGATTGACACCATCATGATGTGAGGCTGACACCAGACTGACCCCGTCACGGAGCGAGGCTGACACCAGACTGACCCTATCACGAGGCGAGGCTTACACCAGACTGACCCCATCACGAGGCGAGGCTGACACCAGACTGACCCCATCACGTGGTGAGGCTGACACCAGACTGACCCATTCACGAGGCGAGGCTGACACCAGCCTGACACCATAATGATGTGAGGCTGACACCAGACTGACCCCATCACGTGGTGAGGCTGACACCAGACTGACCCCATCACGAGGCGAGGCTGACACCAAACTGACCCCATCAAGAGGCGAGGCTGACACCAGACTGACCCCATCACGAGGCGAGGCTGACACCAGACTGACCCCATCACGAGGCGAGGCTGACACCAGACTGACCCCATCACGAGGCGAGGCTGACACCAGACTGACACCATAATGATGTGAGGCTGACACCAGACTGACCCCATCACGAGGCAAGGGTGACACCAGACTGACCCCATCACGAGGCGAGGCTGGCACCAGACTGACCCCATCATGAGGCGAGGCTGATACCAGACTGACACCATCATGATGTGAGACTGACATCAGACTGACCCCATCACGAGGCGAGGCTGACAACAGACTGACACCATCATGATGTGAGGCTGACACCAGACTGACCCCATCACGTGGTGAGGCTGACACCAGACTGACCCCATCACGAGGCGAGGCTGACACCAGCCTGACACCATCATGATGTGAGGCTGACACCAGACTGACCCCATCACGAGGTGAGGCTGACACCAGACTGACCCCATCACGAGGCGAGGCTGACACCAGACTGACACCATCATGATGTGAGGCTGACACCAGACTGACCCCATCACGAGGCAAGGCTGACACCAGACTGACACCATCATGATGTGAGGCTGACACCAGACTGACCTCATCACGAGGCGAGGCTGACACCAGACTGACCCCATCACGAGGTGAGGCTGACACCAGACTGACACCATCACGAGGCGAGGCTGACACCAGACTGATACCATCACGAGGCAATGCTGACACCAGACTGACCCCATCACGAGGCGAGACTGACACCAGACTGACCCCATCACGAGGCGAGGCTGACACCAGACTGACTCCATCACGGGGCGAGGTTGATACCAGACTGACCCCATCACGAAGCGAGGCTGACACCAGACTGACCCCATCACGAGGCAAGACTGACACCAGACTGACCCCATCATGATGTGAGGCTGACACCAGACTGACCCCATCACGAGGCGAGGCTGACACCTGACTGACACCATCACGAGGCGATGCTGACACCAGACTGACACCATCATGATGTGAGGCTGACACCAGACTGACCCCATCAAGAGGCGAGACTGACACCAGACTGACCCCATCACGAGGCGAGACTGACACCAGACTGACACCGTCACGAGGCGAGACTGACACTAGACTGACCCCATCACGAGGCGAGGCTGACACCAGACTGACCCCATCACGAGGCGAGGCTGACACCAGACTGACCCCATCACGAGGCGGGGCTGACACCAGACTGACCCCATCACGAGGCGAGGCTGACACCAGACTGACCCCATCATGATGTGAGGCTGACACCAGACTGACCCCATCACGAGGCGAGGCTGACACCAGACTGACCCCATCACGAGGCGAGACTGACACCGGACTGACCCCATCACGAGGTGAGGCTGACACAAGACTGACACCATCATGATGTGAGGCTGACACCAGACTGACCCCATCACGAGGCGAGGCTGACGCCAGACTGACACCATCACGAGGCGATGCTGACACCAGACTGAAACCATCATGATGGGAGGCTGACACCAGACTGACCCCATCACGAGGCGAGACTGACACCAGACTGACCCCATCATGAGGCGAGACTGACACCAGACTGACCCCATCACGATGCGAGACTGACACCAGACTGACACCGTCACGAGGCGAGACTGACACCAGACTGACCCCCTCACAAGGCGAGGCTGACACCAGACTGACCCCATTACGAGGCGAGGCTGACACCAGACTGACCCCATCACGAGGCGGGGCTGACACCAGACTGACCCCATCACGAGGCGAGGCTGACACCAGACTGACACCATCACGAGGCGAGGCTGACACCAGACTGACCCCATCACTAGGCGAGGCTGACACCAGACTGACCCCATCACGAGGCGAGGCTGACACCAGACTGACACCATCACGAGGCGAGGCTGACACCAGACTGACACCATCATGATGTGAGGCTGACATCAGACTGACCCCATCACGAGGCGAGACTGACACCGGACTGACCCCATCACGAGGTGAGGCTGACACCAGACTGACACCATCATGATGTGAGGCTGACACCAGACTGACCCCATCACGAGGTTAGGCTGACACCAGACTGACCCCATCACGAGGCGAGGCTGACACCAGACTGACCCCATCATGAGGCGAGGCTGACACCAGACTGACACCATCATGATGTGAGGCTGAACCCAGACTGACCTCATCACGAGGCGAGAATGACACCAGACTGACCCCATCACGAGGCGAGACTGACACCAGACTGACCCCATCATGAGGCGAGGCTGACACCAGACTGACACCATCACGAGGCGAGGCTGACACCAGACTGACACCATCACGAGGCGATGCTGACACCAGACTGACCCTATCACTAGGCGTGGCTGACACCAGCCTGACACCATCATGATGTGAGGCTGACACCAGACTGACCCCATCACGTGGAGAGGCTGACACCAGACTGACCCCATCACGAGGCGAGGCTGACACCAGACTGACCCCATCACGAGGCGAGGCTGACACCAGACTGACCCCATCACGAGGCGAGGCTGACACCAGACTGACCCCATCACGAGGCGAGGCTAACACCAGACTGACACCATCATGATGTGAGGCTGACACCAGACTGACCCCATCACGAGGCGAGGCTGACACCAGACTGACCCCATCACGAGGCGAGGCTGACACCAGACTGACACCATCACGAGGCAATGCTGACACCAGACTGACCCCATCACGAGGCGAGACTGACACCAGACTGACCCCATCACGAGGCGAGGCTGACACCAGACTGACTCCATCACGGGGCGAGGCTGATACCAGACTGACCCCATCACGAAGCGAGACTGACACCAGACTGACCCCATCACGAGGCGAGACTGACACCAGACTGACCCCATCATGATGTGAGGCTGACACCAGACTGACCCCATCACGAGGCGAGGCTGACACCTGACTGACACCATCACGAGGCGATGCTGACACCAGACTGACACCATCATGATGTGATGCTGACACCAGACTGACCCCATCAAGAGGCGAGACTGACACCAGACTGACCCCATCACGAGGCGAGACTGACACCAGACTGACACCGTCACGAGGCGAGACTGACACTAGACTGACCCCATCACGAGGCAAGGCTGACACCAGACTGACCCCATCACGAGGCGAGGATGACACCAGACTGACCCCATCACGAGGCGGGGCTGACACCAGACTGACCCCATCACGAGGCGAGGCTGACACCAGACTGACCCCATCATGATGTGAGGCTGACACCAGACTGACCCCATCACGAGGCGAGGCTGACACCAGACTGACCCCATCACGAGGCGAGACTGACACCGGACTGACCCCATCACGAGGTGAGGCTGACACCAGACTGACACCATCATGATGTGAGGCTGACACCAGACTGACCCCATCACGAGGCGAGGCTGACACCAGACTGACACCATCACGAGGCGATGCTGACACCAGACTGAAACCATCATGATGTGAGGCTGACACCAGACTGACCCCATCACGAGGCGAGACTGACACCAGACTGACCCCATCATGAGGCGAGACTGACACCAGAATGACCCCATCACGATGCGAGACTGACACCAGACTGACACCGTCACGAGGCGAGACTGACACCAGACTGACCCCCTCACAAGGCGAGGCTGACACCAGACTGACCCCATTACGAGGCGAGGCTGACACCAGACTGACCCCATCACGAGGCGGGGCTGACACCAGACTGACCCCATCACGAGGCGAGGCTGACACCAGACTGACACCATCACGAGGCGAGGCTGACACCAGACTGACCCCATCACTAGGCGAGGCTGACACCAGACTGACCCCATCACGAGGCGAGGCTGACACCAGACTGACCCCATCACGAGGCGAGGCTGACACCAGACTGACCCCATCACGAGGCGAGGCTGACACCAGACTGAAACCATCACGATGTGAGGCTGACACCAGACTTACCCCATCACGAGTCGAGGCTGACACCAGACTGACCCCATCACAAGGCGAGGCTGACACCAGACTGACCCCATCACGAGGCGAGGCTGACACCAGACTGACACCATCACGAGGCGAGGCTGACACCAGACTGACCCCATCATGATGTGAGGCTGACACTAGACTGACACCATCACTAGGCGAGACTGACACCAGACTGACCCCGTCACGAGGCGAGGCTGACACCAGACTGACCCCGTCACGGGGCGAGGCTGACACCAGACTGACCCCATCACGAGGCGAGGCTGACACCAGACTGACGCCATCACGAGGCGAGACTGACACAGGACTGAACCCATCACGGGGCGAGGCTGACACCAGACTGACCCCATCACGAGACGTGGCTGACACCAGACTGACCCCATCATGATGTGAGGCTGACACCAGACTGACCCCATCACTAGGCGAGGCTGACACCAGACTGACCCCATCACGAGGCAAGGCTGACACCAGACTGACCCCATCATGATGTGAGGCTGACACCAGACTGACCCCATCACTAGGCGAGGCTGACACCAGACTGACCCCTTCACGAGGCAAGGCTGACACCAGACTGACCCCATCACGGGGCGAGGCTGACACCAGACTGACCCCATCACGAGACTAGACTGACACCAGACTGACCCCATCAAGAGGCGAGGCTGACACCAGACTGACCTCGTCACGAGGCAAGGCTGACACCAGACTGCCCCCGTCACGAGGCGAGGCTGACACCAGACTGACCCAATCACGAGGCGAGGCTGACACCAGACTGACCCCATCACGAGGCGAGACTGACACCGGACTGACCCCATCACGAGGCGAGGCTGACACCAGACTGACACCATCATGATGTGAGGCTGACACCAGACTGACCCCATCACGAGGCGATGCTGACACCAGTCTTACCCAATCACGAGGCGAGGCTGACACCAGACTGACACCATCACAAGGCGAAGCTGACACCAGATTGACACCATCATGATGTGAGGCTGACACCAGACTGACCCCGTCACGGAGCGAGGCTGACACCAGACTGACCCTATCACGAGGCGAGGCTTACACCAGACTGACCCCATCACGAGGCGAGGTTGACACCAGACTGACACTATTACGATGTGAGGCTGACACCAGACTGACACCATCATGATGTGAGGCTGACATCAGACTGACCCCATCACGAGGCGAGACTGACACCGGACTGACCCCATCACGAGGTGAGGCTGACACCAGACTGACACCATCATGATGTGAGGCTGACACCAGACTGACCCCATCACGATGTGAGGCTGACACCAGACTGACCCCATCACGAGGCGAGGCTGACACCAGACTGACCCCATCATGAGGCGAGGCTGACACCAGACTGACACCATCATGATGTGAGGCTGACACCAGACTGACCCCATCCTGAGGCGAGGCTGACACCAGACTGACACCATCATGATGTGAGGCTGAACCCAGACTGACCTCATCACGAGGCGAGACTGACACCAGACTGACCCCATCACGAGGCGAGACTGACACCAGACTGACCCCATCATGAGGCGAGGCTGACACCAGACTGACACCATCACGAGGCGAGGCTGATACCAGACTGACACCATCATGATGTGAGACTGACACCAGACTGACCCCATCACGAGGCGAGGCTGACACCAGACTGACACCATAATGATGTGAGGCTGACACCAGACTGACCCCATCACGTGGTAAGGCTGACACCAGACTGACCCCATCACGAGGCGAGGCTGACACCAGCCTGACACCATCGTGATGTGAGGCTGACACCAGACTGACCCCATCACGTGGTGAGGCTGACACCAGACTGACCCCATCACGAGGCGAGGCTGACACCAAACTGACCCCATCACGAGGCGAGGCTGACACCAGACTGACCCCATCACGAGGCGAGGCTGACACCAGACTGACCCCATCACGAGGCGAGGCTGACACCAGACTGACCCCATCACGAGGCGAGGCTGACACCAGACTGAAACCATCACGATGTGAGGCTTACACCAGACTTACCCCATCACGAGTCGAGGCTGACACCAGACTGACCCCATCACGAGGCGTGGCTGACACCAGACTGACACCATCACGAGGCGAGGCTGACACCAGTCTGACCCCATCACGAGGCGAGGCTGACACCAGACTGACCCCATCACTAGGCGAGGCTGACACCAGACTGAACCCCATCACTAGGCGAGGCTGACACCAGACTGACCCCATCACGAGGCGAGGCTGACACCAGACTGACCCCATCACGAGGCGAGGCTGACACCAGACTGACCCCATCACGAGGCGAGGCTGACACCAGACTGACCCCATCACGAAGCGAGGCTGACACCAGACTGACACCATCACAAGGCGAAGCTGACACAAGATTGACACCATCATGATGTGAGGCTGACACCAGACTGACCCCGTCACGGGGCGAGCCTGACACCAGACTGACCCCATCACGAGACGAGACTGACACCAGACTGACCCCATCACGAGGCGAGGCTGAAACCAGACTGACCCCGTCACGAGGCAAGGCTGACACCAGACTGACCCAATCACAAGGCGAGGCTGACACCAGACTGACACCATCACGAGGCGAGGCTGACACCAGACTGACCCCATCACGAGGCGAGACTGACACCGGACTGACCCCATCACGAGGCGAGGCTGACACCAGACTGACACCATCATGATGTGAGGCTGACACCAGACTGACCCCATCACGAGGTGAGGCTGACACCAGACTGACTCCATCACGAAGCGAGGCTGACACCAGACTTACCCCATCACGGGGCGAGGCTGACACCAGGCTAACCCCATCACGAGGCGAGACTGACACCACACTGACCCCATCACGAGGCGAGACTGACACCAGACTGACCCCATCATGATGTGAGGCTGACACCAGACTGACCCCATCACGAGGCGATGCTGACACCAGACTGACCCCATCACGAGGCGAGACTGACACCAGACTGACCCCATCACGAGGCGAGACTGACACCAGACTGACCCCATCACGATGCGAGACTGACACCAGACTGACACCGTCACGAGGCGAGACTGACACCAGACTGACCCCCTCACAAGGCGAGGCTGACACCAGACTGACCCCATTACGAGGCGAGGCTGACACCAGACTGACCCCATCACGAGGCGGGGCTGACACCAGACTGACCCCATCACGAGGCGAGGCTGACACCAGACTGACACCATCACGAGGCGAGGCTGACACCAGACTGACATCATCACTAGGCGAGGCTGACACCAGACTGACCCCATCACGAGGCGAGGCTGACACCAGACTGACACCATCACGAGGCGAGGCTGACACCAGACTGACACCATCATGATGTGAGGCTGACACCAGACTGACCCCATCACGAGGCAAGACTGACACCAGACTGACCCCATCACGAGGCGAGGCTGACACCAGACTGACCCCATCATGAGGCGAGGCTGACACCAGACTGACACCATCATGATGTGAGACTGACACCAGACTGACCCCATCCTGAGGCGAGGCTGACACCAGACTGACACCATCATGATGTGAGGCTGAACCCAGACTGACCTCATCACGAGGCGAGACTGACACCAGACTGACCCCATCATGAGGCGAGGCTGACACCAGACTGACACCATCACGAGGCGAGGCTGACACCAGACTGACACCATCACGAGGCGATGCTGACACCAGACTGACCCTATCACTAGGCGTGGCTGACACCAGCCTGACACCATCATGATGTGAGGCTGACACCAGACTGACCCCATCACGTGGAGAGGCTGACACCAGACTGACCCCATCACGAGGCGAGGCTGACACCAGACTGACCCCATCACGAGGCGAGGCTGACACCAGACTGACCCCATCACGAGGCGAGGCTGACACCAGACTGACCCCATCACGAGGCGAGGCTAACACCAGACTGACACCATCATGATGTGAGGCTGACACCAGACTGACCCCATCACGAGGTGAGGCTGACACCAGACTGACCCCATCACGAGGTGAGGCTGACACCAGACTGACCCCATCACGAGGCGAGGCTGACACCAGACTGACACCATCATGATGTGAGGCTGACACCAGACTGACCCCATCATGAGGCAAGGCTGACACCAGACTGACACCATCATGATGTGAGGCTGACACCAGACTGACCTCATCACGAGGCGAGGCTGACACCAGACTGACCCCATCACGAGGCGAGGCTGACACCAGACTGACACCATCACGAGGCAATGCTGACACCAGACTGACCCCATCACGAGGCGAGACTGACACCAGACTGACCCCATCACGAGGCGAGGCTGACACCAGACTGACTCCATCACGGGGCGAGGCTGATACCAGACTGACCCCATCACGAAGCGAGACTGACACCAGACTGACCCCATCACGAGGCGAGACTGACACCAGACTGACCCCATCATGATGTGAGGCTGACACCAGACTGACCCCATCACGAGGCGAGGCTGACACCTGAATGACACCATCACGAGGCGATGCTGACACCAGACTGACACCATCATGATGTGAGGCTGACACCAGACTGACCCCATCAAGAGGCGAGACTGACACCAGACTGACCCCATCACGAGGCGAGGCTGACACCAGACTGACCCCATCACGAGGCGAGGCTGACACCAGACTGACCCCATCACGAGGCGGGGCTGACACCAGACTGACCCCATCATGATGTGAGGCTGACACCAGACTGACCCCATCATGAGGCGAGGCTGACACCAGACTGACCCCATCACGAGGCGAGACTGACACCGGACTGACCCCATCACGAGGTGAGGCTGACACCAGACTGACACCATCATGATGTGAGGCTGACACCAGACTGACCCCATCACGAGGCGAGGCTGACACCAGACTGACACCATCACGAGGCGATGCTGACACCAGACTGAAACCATCATGATGTGAGGCTGACACCAGACTGACCCCATCACGAGGCGAGACTGACACCAGACTGACCCCTTCATGAGGCGAGACTGACACCAGACTGACCCCATCACGAGGCGAGGCTGACACCAGACTGACCCCATCATGATGTGAGGCTGACACTAGACTGACACCATCACTAGGCGAGACTGACACCAGACTGACCCCGTCACGAGGCGAGGCTGACACCAGACTGACCCCGTCACGGGGCGAGGCTGACACCAGACTGACCCCATCACGAGGCGAGGCTGACACCAGACTGACGCCATCACGAGGCGAGACTGACACAGGACTGAACCCATCACGGGGCGAGGCTGACACCAGACTGACCCCATCACGAGACGTGGCTGACACCAGACTGACACCATCATGATGTGAGGCTGACACCAGACTGACCCCATCACTAGGCGAGGCTGACACCAGACTGACCCCATCACGAGGCGAGGCTGACACCAGACTGACCCCATCATGATGTGAGGCTGACACCAGACTGACCCCATCACTAGGCGAGGCTGACACCAGACTGACCCCATCACGAGGCAAGGCTGACACCAGACTGACCCCATCACGGGGCGAGGCTGACACCAGACTGACCCCATCACGAGACTAGACTGACACCAGACTGACCCCATCAAGAGGCGAGGCTGACACCAGACTGACCTCGTCACGAGGCAAGGCTGACACCAGACTGACCCCGTCACGAGGCGAGGCTGACACCAGACTGACCCAATCACGAGGCGAGGCTGACACCAGACTGACCCCATCACGAGGCGAGACTGACACCGGACTGACCCCATCACGAGGCGAGGCTGACACCAGACTGACACCATCATGATGTGAGGCTGACACCAGACTGACCCCATCACGAGGCGATGCTGACACCAGTCTTACCCAATCACGAGGCGAGGCTGACACCAGACTGACACCATCACAAGGCGAAGCTGACACCAGATTGACACCATCATGATGTGAGGCTGACACCAGACTGACCCCGTCACGGAGCGAGGCTGACACCAGACTGACCCTATCACGAGGCGAGGCTTACACCAGACTGACCCCATCACGAGGCGAGGTTGACACCAGACTGACACTATTACGATGTGAGGCTGACACCAGACTGACACCATCATGATGTGAGGCTGACATCAGACTGACCCCATCACGAGGCGAGACTGACACCGGACTGACCCCATCACGAGGTGAGGCTGACACCAGACTGACACCATCATGATGTGAGGCTGACACCAGACTGACCCCATCACGAGGTGAGGCTGACACCAGACTGACCCCATCACGAGGCGAGGCTGACACCAGACTGACCCCATCATGAGGCGAGGCTGACACCAGACTGACACCATCATGATGTGAGGCTGACACCAGACTGACCCCATCCTGAGGCGAGGCTGACACCAGACTGACACCATCATGATGTGAGGCTGAACCCAGACTGACCTCATCACGAGGCGAGACTGACACCAGACTGACCCCATCACGAGGCGAGACTGACACCAGACTGACCCCATCATGAGGCGAGGCTGACACCAGACTGACACCATCACGAGGCGAGGCTGATACCAGACTGACACCATCATGATGTGAGACTGACACCAGACTGACCCCATCACGAGGCGAGGCTGACACCAGACTGACACCATAATGATGTGAGGCTGACACCAGACTGACCCCATCACGTGGTGAGGCTGACACCAGACTGACCCCATCACGAGGCGAGGCTGACACCAGCCTGACACCATCGTGATGTGAGGCTGACACCAGACTGACCCCATCACGTGGTGAGGCTGACACCAGACTGACCCCATCACGAGGCGAGGCTGACACCAAACTGAACCCATCACGAGGCGAGGCTGACACCAGACTGACCCCATCACAAGGCGAGGCTGACACCAGACTGACCCCATCACGAGGCGAGGCTGACACCAGACTGACCCCATCACGAGGCGAGGCTGACACCAGACTGAAACCATCACGATGTGAGGCTGACACCAGACTTACCCCATCACGAGTCGAGGCTGACACCAGACTGACCCCATCACGAGGCGTGGCTGACACCAGACTGACACCATCACGAGGCGAGGCTGACACCAGTCTGACCCCATCACGAGGCGAGGCTGACACCAGACTGACCCCATCACGAAGCGAGGCTGACACCAGACTGACACCATCACAAGGCGAAGCTGACACAAGATTGACACCATCATGATGTGAGGCTGACACCAGACTGACCCCGTCACGGGGCGAGGCTGACACCAGACTGACCCCATCACGAGACGAGACTGACACCAGACTGACCCCATCACGAGGCGAGGCTGAAACCAGACTGACCCCGTCACGAGGCAAGGCTGACACCAGACTGACCCAATCACAAGGCGAGGCTGACACCAGACTGACACCATCACGAGGCGAGGCTGACACCAGACTGACCCCATCACGAGGCGAGACTGACACCAGACTGATCCCATCACGAGGCGAGGCTGACACCAGACTGACCCCATCACTAGGCGAGGCTGACACCATACTGACCCCATCATGAGGCGAGGCTGACACCAGACTGACACGATCACGAGGCGAGGCTGACACCAGACTGACCCCATCACGAGGCGAGACTGACACCAGACTGACCCCATCACGAGGCGAGACTGACACCAGACTGACCCCATCACGAGGCGAGACTGACACCAGACTGACCCCATCACGAGGCGAGGCTGACACCAGACTGATCCCATCACGAGGCGAGGCTGACACCAGACTGACCCCATCATGAGGCGAGGCTGACACCAGACTGACACGATCACGAGGCGAGGCTGACACCAGACTGACCCCATCACTAGGCGAGGCTGACACCAGACTGACCCCATCATGAGGCGAGGCTGACACCAGACTGACACGATCACGAGGCGAGGCTGACACCAGACTGACCCCATCACGAGGCGAGACTGACACCAGACTGACCCCATCACGAGGCGAGACTGACACCAGACTGACCCCATCACGAGGCGAGGCTGACACCAGACTGATCCCATCACGAGGCGAGGCTGACACCAGACTGACCCCATCACTAGGCGAGGCTGACACCAGACTGACCCCATCATGAGGCGAGGCTGACACCAGACTGACACGATCACGAGGCGAGGCTGACACCAGACTGACACCATCATGATGTGAGACTGACACCAGACTGACCCCATCACTAGGCGAGGCTGACACCAGACTGACCCCATGACGAGGCGAGACTGAATCCAGACTGACCCCATCATGTTGTGAGACTGACATCAGACTGACCCCATCACGAGGCGAGGCTGACACCAGACTGACCCAATCACGAGGCGAGGCTGACACCAGACTGACCCCATCACGTTGCGAGACTGACACCGGACTGACCCCATCACGAGGCGAGGCTGACACCAGACTGACACCATCATGATGTGAGGCTGACACCAGACTGACCCCATCACGAGGCGATGCTGACACAAGTCTTACCCAATCACGAGGCGAGGCTGACACCAGACTGACACCATCACAAGGCGAAGCTGACACCTGATTGACACCATCATGATGTGAGGCTGACACCAGACTGACCCCGTCACGGAGCGAGGCTGACACCAGACTGACCCTATCACGAGGCGAGGCTTACACCAGACTGACCCCATCACGAGGCGAGGCTGACACCAGACTGACCCCATCACGTGGTGAGGCTGACACCAGACTGACCCATTCACGAGGCGAGGCTGACACCAGCCTGACACCATAATGATGTGAGGCTGACACCAGACTGACCCCATCACGTGGTGAGGCTGACACCAGACTGACCCCATCACGAGGCGAGGCTGACACCAAACTGACCCCATCAAGAGGCGAGGCTGACACCAGACTGACCCCATCACGAGGCGAGGCTGACACCAGACTGACCCCATCACGAGGCGAGGCTGACACCAGACTGACCCCATCACGAGGCGAGGCTGACACCAGACTGAAACCATCACGATGTGAGGCTGACACCAGACTTACCCCATCACGAGTCGAGGCTGACACCAGACTGACCCCATCACGAGGCGAGGCTGACACCAGACTGACACCATCACGAGTAGAGACTGACACCAGACTGACACCATCACGAGGCGAGGCTTACACCAGACTGACACCATCATGATGTGAGGCTGACACCAGACTGACCTCATCACGAGGCGAGGCTAACACCAGACTGACCCCATCACGAGGCGAGGCTGACACCAGACTGTCACCATCATGATGTGAGGCTGACACCAGACTGACCCCATCACTAGGCGAGGCTGACACCAGACTGACCCCATCACGAGGCGAGGCTGACACCAGACTGACACCATCACGAGACGTGGCTGACACCAGACTGACCCCATCATGATGTGAGGCTGACACCAGACTGACCCCATCACTAGGCGAGGCTGACACCAGACTGACCCCATCACGAGGCGAGGCTGACACCAGACTGACCCCATCATGATGTGAGGCTGACACCAGACTGACCACATCACTAGGCGAGGCTGACACCAGACTGACCCCATCACGAGGCGAGGCTGACACCAAACTGACACCATCACGAGGCGTGGCTGACACCAGACTGACCCCATCACGAGGCGAGGCTGATACCAGACTGACACCATCACGAGGCTAGACTGACACCGGACTGACCCCATCACGAGGCGAGGCTGACAACAGACTGACACCATCATGATGTGAGGCTGACACCAGACTGACCCCATCACGAGGTGAGGCTGACACCAGACTGACTCCATCACGAGACGAGGCTGACACCAGACTGACCCCATCACGAGGCGAGACTGACACCAGACTGACCCCATCATGATGTGAGGCTGACACCAGACTGACCTCATCACGAGGCGATTCTGACACCAGTCTTACCCAATCACGAGGCGAGGCTTTCACCAGACTGACACCATCACAAGGCGAAGCTGACACCAGATTGACACCATCATGATGTGAGGCTGACACCAGACTGACCCCGTCACGGAGCGAGGCTGACACCATACTGACCCCATCACGAGGCGAGGCTGACTCCAGACTGACCCCATCACGAGGCGAGGCGGACACCGGACTGACCCCATCACGAGGCGAGGCTGACACCAGACTGACTCCATCACGAGGCGAGGCTGACACCAGACTGACCCCATCACGAGGCGAGACTGACACCAGACTGACCCCATCATGATGTGAGGCTGACACCAGACTGACCCCATCACGAGGCGATGCTGACACCAGTCTTACCCAATCACAAGGCGAGGCTGACACCAGACTGACACCATCACAAGGCGAAGCTGACACCTGATTGACACCATCATGATGTGAGGCTGACACCAGACTGACCCCGTCACAGAGCGAGGCTGACACCAGACTGACCCCATCACGAGGCGAGGCTGACTCCAGACTGACCCCATCACGAGGCGAGGCGGACACCGGACTGACCCCATCACGAGGCGAGGCTGACACCAGACTGACCCCATCACGAGGCGATGCTGACACCAGACTGACCCCATCACTAGCGATGCTGACACCAGACTGACCCCATCATGATGTGAGGCTGACACCAGACTGACCCCATCACGAGGCGAGACTGACACCAGACTGACCCCATCACGAGGCGAGACTGACACCAGACTGACCCCATCATGATGTGAGGCTGACACCAGACTGACCACATCACTAGGCGAGACTGACACCAGACTGACCCCATCATGATGTGAGGCTGACACCAGACTGACCCCATCACGAGGCGATGCTGACACCAGTCTTACCCAATCACGAGGCGAGGCTGACACCAGACTGACACCATCACAAGGCGAAGCTGACACCAGATTGACACCATCATGATGTGAGGCTGACACCAGACTGACCCCGTCACGGAGCGAGGCTGACACCAGACTTACACCATAACAATGTGAGGCTGACACCAGACTGACCCCATCACGTGGTGAGGCTGACACCAGACTGACCCCATCACTAGCGAGGCTGACAACAGACTGACACCATCACGAGGCGAGGCTGACACCAGACTGACCCCATCACGAGGCGAGGCTGACACCAGACTGACCCCATCACGAGGCGAGACTGACACCAGACAGACCCCATCACGGGGAGAGGCTGACACCAGACTGACCCCATCACGAGGCGAGACTGACACCAGACTGACCCCATCACGAGGCGTGGCTGACACCAGACTGACACCATCATGATGTGAGGCTGACACCAGTCTGACCCCATCACGAGGCGAGACTGACACCAGACTGACCCCATCACGAGGCGAGGCTGACACCAGACTGACCCCATCACGAGGCGAGGCTGACACCAGACTGACCCCATCACTAGGAGAGGCTGACACCAGACTGACCCCATCACGAGGCGAGGCTGACACCAGACTGACACCATCACGAGGCGAGGCTGACACCAGACTGACACCATCATGATGTGAGGCTGACACCAGTCTGACCCCATCACTTGGCGAGACTGACACCAGACTGACCCCATCACGAGGCGAGGCTGACACCAGACTGACACCATCATGATGTGAGGCTGACACCAGACTGACCCCATCACGAGGCGAGGCTGACACCAGACTGACCCCATCACGAGGCGAGGCTGACACCAGACTGACCCCATCACGAGGCGAGGCTGACACCAGACTTACACCATAACGATGTGAGGCTGACACCAGACTGACCCATCACGAGGCGAGGCTGACACCAGACTGACCCCATCACGAGGCGAGGCTGACACCAGACTGACACCATCATGATGTGAGGCTGACACCAGACTGACCCCATCACGAGGCGAGGTTGACACCAGACTGAAACCATCATGAGGCGAGACTGACACCAGACTGACAACATCACGAAGCAAGGCTGACACCAGACTGACCCCATCACAAGGCTAGGCTGACACCAGACTGACCCGATCACGAGGCGATGCTGACAACAGACTGACACCATCATGATGTGAGGCTGACACCAGACTGACCCGATCACGAGGCGAGGCTGACACCAGACTGACACAATCATGATGTGAGGCTGACACCAGACTGACCCCATCACGAGGTGAGGCTGACACCAGACTGACACCATCACGAGGCGAGGCTGACACCAGACTGACCCCATCACGGGGCGAGGCTGACACCAGACTGACCCCATCACGAGGCGAGGCTGACACCAGACTGACCCCATCACGAGGCGAGGATGACACCAGATTGACCCGATCACGAGGCGAGGCTGACACGAGACTGACACCATCACGAGGCGAGACTGACACCAGACAGACCCCATCACGAGGCGAGGCTGACACCAGACTGATCCCATCACTAGCGAGGATGACAACAGACTGACACCATCACGAGGCGAGGCTGACACCAGACTGAACCCATCACGAGGCGAGGCTGACACCAGACTGACACCATCACGAGGCGAGGCTGACACCAGACTGACCCCATCACGAGGCGAGACTGACACCAGACAGACCCCATCACGGGGCGAAGCTGACACCAGACTGACACCATCACGAGGCGATGCTGACACCAGACTGCCCCCATCACTAGGCGAGGCTGACACCAGACTGACACCATCAAGATGTGAGGCTGACACCAGACTGACCCCATCACGAGGTGAGGCTGACACCAGACTGACCCCATCACGAGGCGAGGCTGACACCAGACTGACCCCATCATGAGGCGAGGCTGACACCAGACTGACACCATCATGATGTGAGGCTGACACCAGACTGACCCCATCACGAGGCGAGACTGACACCAGACTGACCCCATCACGAGGCGTGGCTGACACCAGACTGACACCATCATGATGTGAGGCTGACACCAGAATGACCCCATCACGAGGCGAGGCTAACACCAGACTGACCCCATCACGAGGCGAGACTGACACCAGACTGACCCCATCACGAGGCGAGGCTGACACCAGACTGACCCCATCACGAGGCGAGGCTGACACCAGACTGAAACCATCACGATGTGAGGCTGACACCAGACTTACCCCATCACGAGTCGAGGCTGACACCAGACTGACCCCATCACGAGGCGAGGCTGACACCAGACTGACACCATCACGAGTAGAGACTGACACCAGACTGACACCATCACGAGGCGAGGCTTACACCAGACTGACACCATCATGATGTGAGGCTGACACCAGACTGACCCCATCACGAGGCGAGGCTGACACCAGACTGACACCATCACGAGGAGAGGCTGACACCAGACTGACACCATCATGATGTGAGGCTGACACCAGTCTGACCCCATCACTTGGCGAGACTGACACCAGACTGACCCCATCACGAGGCGAGGCTGACACCAGACTGACACCATCATGATGTGAGGCTGACACCAGAATGACCCCATCACGAGGCGAGGCTAACACCAGACTGACCCCATCACGAGGCGAGACTGACACCAGACTGACCCCATCACGAGGCGTGGCTGACACCAGACTGACACCATCATGATGTGAGGCTGACACCAGTCTGACCCCATCACGAGGCGAGACTGACACCAGAATGACCCCATCACGAGGCGAGGCTGACACCAGACTGACCCCATCACGAGGCGAGGCTGACACCAGACTGACCCCATCACTAGGAGAGGCTGACACCAGACTGACCCCATCAAAAGGCGAGGCTGACACCAGACTGACACCATCATGATGTGAGGCTGACACCAGACTGACCCCATCACGAGGCAAGGCTGACACCAGACTGACCCCATCACGAGGCGAGGCTGACACCAGACTGACCCCATCACGAGGCGAGGCTGACACCAGACTGACCCCATCACGAGGCGAGGCTGACACCAGACTTACACCATAACAATGTGAGGCTGACACCAGACTGACCCCATCACGTGGTGAGGCTGACACCAGACTGACCCCATCACTAGCGAGGCTGACAACAGACTGACACCATCACGAGGCGAGGCTGACACCAGACTGACCCCATCACGAGGCGAGGCTGACACCAGACTGACCCCATCACGAGGCGAGACTGACACCAGACAGACCCCATCACGGGGAGAGGCTGACACCAGACTGACCCCATCACGAGGCGAGACTGACACCAGACTGACCCCATCACGAGGCGTGGCTGACACCAGACTGACACCATCATGATGTGAGGCTGACACCAGTCTGACCCCATCACGAGGCGAGACTGACACCAGACTGACCCCATCACGAGGCGAGGCTGACACCAGACTGACCCCATCACGAGGCGAGGCTGACACCAGACTGACCCCATCACTAGGAGAGGCTGACACCAGACTGACCCCATCACGAGGCGAGGCTGACACCAGACTGACACCATCACGAGGCGAGGCTGACACCAGACTGACACCATCACGATGTGAGGCTGACACCAGTCTGACCCCATCACTTGGCGAGACTGACACCAGACTGACCCCATCACGAGGCGAGGCTGACACCAGACTGACACCATCATGATGTGAGGCTGACACCAGACTGACCCCATCACGAGGCGAGACTGACACCAGACTGACCCCATCACGAGGCGTGGCTGACACCAGACTGACACCATCATGATGTGAGGCTGACACCAGAATGACCCCATCACGAGGCGAGGCTAACACCAGACTGACCCCATCACGAGGCGAGACTGACACCAGACTGACCCCATCACGAGGCGAGGCTGACACCAGACTGACCCCATCACGAGGCGAGGCTGACACCAGACTGAAACCATCACGATGTGAGGCTGACACCAGACTTACCCCATCACGAGTCGAGGCTGACACCAGACTGACCCCATCACGAGGCGAGGCTGACACCAGACTGACACCATCACGAGTAGAGACTGACACCAGACTGACACCATCACGAGGCGAGGCTTACACCAGACTGACACCATCATGATGTGAGGCTGACACCAGACTGACCCCATCACGAGGCGAGGCTGACACCAGACTGACACCATCACGAGGAGAGGCTGACACCAGACTGACACCATCATGATGTGAGGCTGACACCAGTCTGACCCCATCACTTGGCGAGACTGACACCAGACTGACCCCATCACGAGGCGAGGCTGACACCAGACTGACACCATCATGATGTGAGGCTGACACCAGAATGACCCCATCACGAGGCGAGGCTAACACCAGACTGACCCCATCACGAGGCGAGACTGACACCAGACTGACCCCATCACGAGGCGTGGCTGACACCAGACTGACACCATCATGATGTGAGGCTGACACCAGTCTGACCCCATCACGAGGCGAGACTGACACCAGAATGACCCCATCACGAGGCGAGGCTGACACCAGACTGACCCCATCACGAGGCGAGGCTGACACCAGACTGACCCCATCACTAGGAGAGGCTGACACCAGACTGACCCCATCAAAAGGCGAGGCTGACACCAGACTGACACCATCATGATGTGAGGCTGACACCAGACTGACCCCATCACGAGGCAAGGCTGACACCAGACTGACCCCATCACGAGGCGAGGCTGACACCAGACTGACCCCATCACGAGGCGAGGCTGACACCAGACTGACCCCATCACGAGGCGAGGCTGACACCAGACTTACACCATAACAATGTGAGGCTGACACCAGACTGACCCCATCACGTGGTGAGGCTGACACCAGACTGACCCCATCACTAGCGAGGCTGACAACAGACTGACACCATCACGAGGCGAGGCTGACACCAGACTGACCCCATCACGAGGCGAGGCTGACACCAGACTGACCCCATCACGAGGCGAGACTGACACCAGACAGACCCCATCACGGGGAGAGGCTGACACCAGACTGACCCCATCACGAGGCGAGACTGACACCAGACTGACCCCATCACGAGGCGTGGCTGACACCAGACTGACACCATCATGATGTGAGGCTGACACCAGTCTGACCCCATCACGAGGCGAGACTGACACCAGACTGACCCCATCACGAGGCGAGGCTGACACCAGACTGACCCCATCACGAGGCGAGGCTGACACCAGACTGACCCCATCACTAGGAGAGGCTGACACCAGACTGACCCCATCACGAGGCGAGGCTGACACCAGACTGACACCATCACGAGGCGAGGCTGACACCAGACTGACACCATCACGATGTGAGGCTGACACCAGTCTGACCCCATCACTTGGCGAGACTGACACCAGACTGACCCCATCACGAGGCGAGGCTGACACCAGACTGACACCATCATGATGTGAGGCTGACACCAGACTGACCCCATCACGAGGCGAGGCTGACACCAGACTGACCCCATCACGAGGCGAGGCTGACACCAGACTGACCCCATCACGAGGCGAGGCTGATACCAGACTTACACCATAACGATGTGAGGCTGACACCAGACTGACCCCATCACGAGGCAAGGCTGACACCAGACTGACCCCATCACGAGGCGAGGCTGACACCAGACTGACACCATCATGATGTGAGGCTGACACCAGACTGACCCCATCACGAGGCGAGGTTGTCACCAGACTGACACCATCACGAGGCGAGACTGACACCAGACTGACAACATCACGAAGCAAGGCTGACACCAGACTGACCCCATCACGAGGCGAGGCTGACACCAGACTGACACCATCACGAGGCGAGGCTGACACCAGACTGACCCCAGCACGGGGCGAGGCTGACACCAGACTGACCCCATCACGAGGCGAGGCTGACACCAGACTGACTCAATCATGATGTGAGGCTGACACCAGACTGACCCCATCACGAGGTGAGGCTGACACCAGACTGACACCATCACGAGGCGAGGCTGACACCAGACTGACCCCAGCACGGGGCGAGGCTGACACCAGACTGACCCCATCACGAGGCGAGGCTGACACCAGACTGACCCCATCACGAGGCGAGGATGACACCAGATTGACCCGATCACGAGGCGAGGCTGACACGAGACTGACACCATCACGAGGCGAGACTGACACCAGACAGACCCCATCACGAGGCGAGGCTGACACCAGACTGACCCCATCACTAGCGAGGCTGACAACAGACTGACACCATCACGAGGCGAGTCTGACACCAGACTGAACCCATCACGAGGCGAGGCTGACACCAGACTGACACCATCACGAGGCGAGGCTGACACCAGACTGACCCCATCACGAGGCGAGACTGACACCAGACAGACCCCATCACGGGGCGAGGCTGACACCAGACTGACCCCATCACGAGGCGAGACTGACACCAGACTGACCCCATCACGAGGCGTGGCTGACACCAGACTGACACCATCATGATGTGAGGCTGACACCAGACTGACCCCATCACAAGGCGAGACTGACAGCAGACTGACCCCATCACGAGGCGAGGCTGACACCAGACTGACCCCATCACGAGGCGAGGCTGACACCAGACTGACCCCATCACTAGGCGAGGCTGAACCCAGACTGACCCCATCACGAGGCGAGGCTGACACCAGACTGACACCATCACGAGGAGAGGCTGACACCAGACTGACACCATCATGATGTGAGGCTGACACCAGTCTGACCCCATCACTTGGCGAGACTGACACCAGACTGACCCCATCACGAGGCGAGGCTGACACCAGACTGACACCATCATGATGTGAGGCTGACACCAGACTGACCCCATCACGAGGCGAGGCTAACACCAGACTGACCCCATCACGAGGCGAGACTGACACCAGACTGACCCCATCACGAGGCGTGGCTGACACCAGACTGACACCATCATGATGTGAGGCTGACACCAGTCTGACCCCATCACGAGGCGAGACTGACACCAGACTGACCCCATCACGAGGCGAGGCTGACACCAGACTGACCCCATCACGAGGCGAGGCTGACACCAGACTGACCCCATCACTAGGAGAGGCTGACACCAGACTGACCCCATCACGAGGCGAGGCTGACACCAGACTGACACCATCACGAGGCGAGGCTGACACCAGACTGACACCATCACGAGGCGAGGCTGACACCAGACTGACACCATCATGATGTGAGGCTGACACCAGTCTGACCCCATCACTTGGCGAGACTGACACCAGACTGACCCCATCACGAGGCGAGGCTGACACCAGACTTACACCATAACAATGTGAGGCTGACACCAGACTGACCCCATCACGAGGCGAGGCTGACACCAGACTGACCCCATCACGAGGCGAGGCTGACACCAGACTGACACCATCATGATGTGAGGCTGACACCAGACTGACCCCATCACGAGGCGAGGTTGACACCAGACTGACACCATCACGAGGCGAGACTGACACCAGACTGACAACATCACGAAGCAAGGCTGACACCAGACTGACCCCATCACGAGGCGAGGCTGACACCAGACTGACCCCATCACGAGGCGAGGCTGACACCAGACTGACCCGATCACGAGGCGATGCTGACAACAGACTGACACCATCATGATGTGAGGCTGACACCAGACTGACCCAATCACGATGTGAGGCTGACACCAGACTGACCCCATCACGAGGTGAGGCTGACACCAGACTGACACCATCACGAGTCAAGGCTGACACCAGACTGACCCCATCACGAGGCGAGGCTGACACCAGACTGACCACATCACGGGGCGAGGCTGACACCAGACTGACCCCATCACGAGGCGAGGCTGACACCAGACTGACCCCATCACGAGGCGAGGCTGACACCAGATTGACCCCATCACGAGGCGAGGCTGACACGAGACTGACACCATCACGAGGCGAGACTGACACCAGACAGACCCCATCACGAGGCGAGGCTGACACCAGACTGACCCCATCACTAGCGAGGCTGACAACAGACTGACACCATCACGAGGCGAGGCTGACACCAGACTGAACCCATCACGAGGCGAGGCTGACACCAGACTGACACCATCACGAGGCGAGGCTGACACCAGACTGATCCCATCACGAGGCGAGACTGACACCAGACAGACCCCATCACGGGGCGAGGCTGACACCAGACTGACCCCATCACGAGGCGAGACTGACACCAGACTGACACCATCATGATGTGAGGCTGACACCAGACTGACCCCATCACGAGGCGAGGCTAACACCAGACTGACCCCATCACGAGGCGAGGCTGACACCAGACTGACCCCATCACTAGGCGAGGCTGAACCCAGACTGACCCCATCACGAGGCGAGGCTGACACCAGACTGACACCATCACGAGGAGAGGCTGACACCAGACTGACACCATCATGATGTGAGGCTGACACCAGTCTGACCCCATCACTTGGCGAGACTGACACCAGACTGACCCCATCACGAGGCGAGGCTGACACCAGACTGACACCATCATGATGTGAGGCTGACACCAGACTGACCCCATCACGAGGCGAGGCTAACACCAGACTGACCCCATCACGAGGCGAGACTGACACCAGACTGACCCCATCACGAGGCGTGGCTGACACCAGACTGACACCATCATGATGTGAGGCTGACACCAGTCTGACCCCATCACGAGGCGAGACTGACACCAGACTGACCCCATCACGAGGCGAGGCTGACACCAGACTGACCCCATCACGAGGCGAGGCTGACACCAGACTGACCCCATCACTAGGAGAGGCTGACACCAGACTGACCCCATCACGAGGCGAGGCTGACACCAGACTGACACCATCACGAGGCGAGGCTGACACCAGACTGACACCATCACGAGGCGAGGCTGACACCAGACTGACACCATCATGATGTGAGGCTGACACCAGTCTGACCCCATCACTTGGCGAGACTGACACCAGACTGACCCCATCACGAGGCGAGGCTGACACCAGACTTACACCATAACAATGTGAGGCTGACACCAGACTGACCCCATCACGAGGCGAGGCTGACACCAGACTGACCCCATCACGAGGCGAGGCTGACACCAGACTGACACCATCATGATGTGAGGCTGACACCAGACTGACCCCATCACGAGGCGAGGTTGACACCAGACTGACACCATCACGAGGCGAGACTGACACCAGACTGACAACATCACGAAGCAAGGCTGACACCAGACTGACCCCATCACGAGGCGAGGCTGACACCAGACTGACCCCATCACGAGGCGAGGCTGACACCAGACTGACCCGATCACGAGGCGATGCTGACAACAGACTGACACCATCATGATGTGAGGCTGACACCAGACTGACCCAATCACGATGTGAGGCTGACACCAGACTGACCCCATCACGAGGTGAGGCTGACACCAGACTGACACCATCACGAGTCAAGGCTGACACCAGACTGACCCCATCACGAGGCGAGGCTGACACCAGACTGACCACATCACGGGGCGAGGCTGACACCAGACTGACCCCATCACGAGGCGAGGCTGACACCAGACTGACCCCATCACGAGGCGAGGCTGACACCAGATTGACCCCATCACGAGGCGAGGCTGACACGAGACTGACACCATCACGAGGCGAGACTGACACCAGACAGACCCCATCACGAGGCGAGGCTGACACCAGACTGACCCCATCACTAGCGAGGCTGACAACAGACTGACACCATCACGAGGCGAGGCTGACACCAGACTGAACCCATCACGAGGCGAGGCTGACACCAGACTGACACCATCACGAGGCGAGGCTGACACCAGACTGATCCCATCACGAGGCGAGACTGACACCAGACAGACCCCATCACGGGGCGAGGCTGACACCAGACTGACCCCATCACGAGGCGAGACTGACACCAGACTGACACCATCATGATGTGAGGCTGACACCAGACTGACCCCATCACGAGGCGAGGCTAACACCAGACTGACCCCATCACGAGGCGAGACTGACACCAGATTGACCCCATCACGAGGCGAGGCTGACACCAGACTGACACCATCATGATGTGAGGCTGACACCAAACTGACCCCATCACGAGGCGAGGCTAACACCAGACTGACCCCATCACGAGGCGAGACTGACACCAGACTGACCCCATCACGAGGCGTGGCTGACACCAGACTGACACCATCATGATGTGAGGCTGACACCAGTCTGACCCCATCACGAGGCGAGACTGACACCAGACTGACCCCATCACGAGGCGAGGCTGACACCAGACTGACCCCATCACGAGGCGAGGCTGACACCAGACTGACCCCATCACTAGGAGAGGCTGACACCAGACTGACCCCATCACGAGGCGAGGCTGACACCAGACTGACACCATCACGAGGCGAGGCTGACACCAGACTGACACCATCATGATGTGAGGCTGACACCAGTCTGACCCCATCACTTGGCGAGACTGACACCAGACTGACCCCATCACGAGGCGAGGCTGACACCAGACTGACACCATCATGATGTGAGGCTGACACCAGACTGACCCCATCACGAGGCGAGGCTGACACCAGACTGACCCCATCACGAGGCGAGGCTGACACCAGACTGACCCCATCACGAGGCGAGGCTGACACCAGACTTACACCATAACAATGTGAGGCTGACACCAGACTGACCCCATCACGAGGCGAGGCTGACACCAGACTGACCCCATCACGAGGCGAGGCTGACACCAGACTGACACGATCATGATGTGAGGCTGACACCAGACTGACCCCATCACGAGGCGAGGTTGACACCAGACTGACACCATCACGAGGCGAGACTGACACCAGACTGACAACATCACGAAGCAAGGCTGACACCAGACTGACCCCATCACGAGGCGAGGCTGACACCAGACTGACCCCATCACGAGGCGAGGCTGACACCAGACTGATCCGATCACGAGGCGATGCTGACAACAGACTGACACCATCATGATGTGAGGCTGACACCAGACTGACCCGATCACGAGGCGAGGCTGACACCAGACTGACACAATCATGATGTGAGGCTGACACCAGACTGACCCCATCACGAGGTGAGGCTGACACCAGACTGACACCATCACGAGGCGAGGCTGACACCAGACTGACCCCATCACGGGGCGAGGCTGACACCAGACTGACCCCATCGCGAGGCGAGGCTGACACCAGACTGACCCCATCACGAGGCGAGGCTGACACCAGATTGACCCCATCACGAGGCGAGGCTGACACGAGACTGACACCATCACGAGGCGAGACTGACACCAGACAGACCCCATCACGAGGCGAGGCTGACACCAGACTGACCCCATCACTAGCGAGGCTGACAACAGACTGACACCATCACGAGGCGAGGCTGACACCAGACTGAACCCATCACGAGGCGAGGCTGACACCAGACTGACACCATCACGAGGCGAGGCTGACACCAGACTGACCCCATCACGAGGCGAGACTGACACCAGACAGACCCCATCACGGGGCGAGACTGACACCAGACTGACCTGATCACGAGGCGAGGCTGACACCAGACTGACACAATCATGATGTGAGGCTGACACCAGACTGACCCCATCACGAGGCGAGGATGACACCAGACTGACCACATCACGAGGCGAGACTGACACCAGATTGACCCCATCACGAGGCGAGACTGACACCATCACGAGGCGAGACTGACACCAGACAGACCCCATCACGAGGCGAGGCTGACACCAGACTGACCCCATCACTAGCGAGGCTGACAACAGACAGACCCCATCACGGGGCGAGACTGACACCAGACTGACCCCATCACGAGGCGTGGCTGACACCAGACTGACACCATCATGATGTGAGGCTGACACCAGACTGACCCCATCACGAGGCGAGACTGACACCAGACTGACCCCATCACGAGGCGAGGCTGATACCAGACTGACCCCATCACGAGGCGAGGCTGACACCAGACTGACCCCATCACTAGGCGAGGCTGAACCCAGACTGACCCCATCACGAGGCGAGGCTGACACCAGACTGACACCATCACGAGGAGAGGCTGACACCAGACTGACACCATCATGATGTGAGGCTGACACCAGTCTGACCCCATCACTTGGCGAGACTGACACCAGACTGACCCCATCACGAGGCGAGGCTGACACCAGACTGACACCATCATGATGTGAGGCTGACACCAGACTGACCCCATCACGAGGCGAGGCTAACACCAGACTGACCCCATCACGAGGCGAGACTGACACCAGACTGACCCCATCACGAGGCGTGGCTGACACCAGACTGACACCATCATGATGTGAGGCTGACACCAGACTGACCCCATCACGAGGCGAGACTGACACCAGACTGACCCCATCACGAGGCGTGGCTGACACCAGACTGACACCATCATGATGTGAGGCTGACACCAGACTGACCCCATCACGAGGCGAGACTGACACGAGACTGACACCATCACGAGGCGAGACTGACACCAGACAGACCCCATCACGAGGCGAGGCTGACACCAGATTGACCCCATCACGAGGCGAGGCTGACACGAGACTGACACCATCACGAGGCGAGACTGACACCAGACAGACCCCATCAGGAGGCGAGGCTGACACCAGACTGACCCCATCAGTAGAGAGGCTGACAACAGACTGACACCATCACGAGGCGAGGCTGACACCAGACTGACCCCATCACGAGGCGAGGCTGACACCAGACTGACACCATCACGAGGCGAGGCTGACACCAGACTGACCCCATCACGAGGCGAGACTGACACCAGACAGACCCCATCACGGGGCGAGGCTGACACCAGACTGACCCCATCACGAGGCGTGGCTGACACCAGACTGACACCATCATGATGTGAGTCTGACACCAGACTGACCCCATCACGAGGCGAGACTGACACCAGACTGACCCCATCACGAGGCGAGGCTGACACCAGACTGACCCCATCACGAGGCGAGGCTGACACCAGACTGACCCCATCACGAGGCGAGGCTGACACCAGACTGACCCCATCACTAGGCGAGGCTGAACCCAGACTGACCCCATCACGAGGCGATGCTGACACCAGACTGACACCATCACGAGGAGAGGCTGACACCAGACTGACACCATCATGATGTGAGGCTGACACCAGTCTGACCCCATCACTTGGCGAGACTGACACCAGACTGACCCCATCACGAGGCGAGGCTGACACCAGACTGACACCATCATGATGTGAGGCTGACACCAGTCTGACCCCATCACGAGGCGAGACTGACACCAGACTGACCCCATCACGAGGCGAGGCTGACACCAGACTGACCCCATCACGAGGCGAGGCTGACACCAGACTGACCCCATCACTAGGAGAGGCTGACACCAGACTGACCCCATCACGAGGCGAGGCTGACACCAGACTGACACCATCACGAGGCGAGGCTGACACCAGACTGACACCATCATGATGTGAGGCTGACACCAGTCTGACCCCATCACGAGGCGAGGCTGACACCAGACTGACCCCATCACGAGGCGAGGCTGACACCAGACTGACACGATCATGATGTGAGGCTGACACCAGACTGACCCCATCACGAGGCGAGGTTGACACCAGACTGACACCATCACGAGGCGAGACTGACACCAGACTGACAACATCACGAAGCAAGGCTGACACCAGACTGACCCCATCACGAGGCGAGGCTGACACCAGACTGACCCCATCACGAGGCGAGGCTGACACCAGACTGATCCGATCACGAGGCGATGCTGACAACAGACTGACACCATCATGATGTGAGGCTGACACCAGACTGACCCGATCACGAGGCGAGGCTGACACCAGACTGACACAATCATGATGTGAGGCTGACACCAGACTGACCCCATCACGAGGTGAGGCTGACACCAGACTGACACCATCACGAGGCGAGGCTGACACCAGACTGACCCCATCACGGGGCGAGGCTGACACCAGACTGACACCATCGCGAGGCGAGGCTGACACCAGACTGACCCCATCACGAGGCGAGGCTGACACCAGATTGACCCCATCACGAGGCGAGGCTGACACGAGACTGACACCATCACGAGGCGAGACTGACACCAGACAGACCCCATCACGGGGCGAGACTGACACCAGACTGACCCCATCACGAGGCGTGGCTGACACCAGACTGACACCATCATGATGTGAGGCTGACACCAGACTGACCCCATCACGAGGCGAGACTGACACCAGACTGACCCCATCACGAGGCGAGGCTGATACCAGACTGACCCCATCACGAGGCGAGGCTGACACCAGACTGACCCCATCACTAGGCGAGGCTGAACCCAGACTGACCCCATCACGAGGCGAGGCTGACACCAGACTGACACCATCACGAGGAGAGGCTGACACCAGACTGACACCATCATGATGTGAGGCTGACACCAGTCTGACCCCATCACTTGGCGAGACTGACACCAGACTGACCCCATCACGAGGCGAGGCTGACACCAGACTGACACCATCATGATGTGAGGCTGACACCAGACTGACCCCATCACGAGGCGAGGCTAACACCAGACTGACCCCATCACGAGGCGAGACTGACACCAGACTGACCCCATCACGAGGCGTGGCTGACACCAGACTGACACCATCATGATGTGAGGCTGACACCAGACTGACCCCATCACGAGGCGAGACTGACACCAGACTGACCCCATCACGAGGCGTGGCTGACACCAGACTGACACCATCATGATGTGAGGCTGACACCAGACTGACCCCATCACGAGGCGAGACTGACACGAGACTGACACCATCACGAGGCGAGACTGACACCAGACAGACCCCATCACGAGGCGAGGCTGACACCAGATTGACCCCATCACGAGGCGAGGCTGACACGAGACTGACACCATCACGAGGCGAGACTGACACCAGACAGACCCCATCAGGAGGCGAGGCTGACACCAGACTGACCCCATCAGTAGAGAGGCTGACAACAGACTGACACCATCACGAGGCGAGGCTGACACCAGACTGACCCCATCACGAGGCGAGGCTGACACCAGACTGACACCATCACGAGGCGAGGCTGACACCAGACTGACCCCATCACTAGGAGAGGCTGACACCAGACTGACCCCATCACGAGGCGAGGCTGACACCAGACTGACACCATCACGAGGCGAGGCTGACACCAGACTGACACAATCACGATGTGAGGCTGACACCAGTCTGACCCCATCACTTGGCGAGACTGACACCAGACTGACCCCATCACGAGGCGAGGCTGACACCAGACTGACACCATCATGATGTGAGGCTGACACCAGACTGACCCCATCACGAGGCGAGGCTGACACCAGACTGACCCCATCACGAGGCGAGGCTGACACCAGACTGACCCCATCACGAGGCGAGGCTGACACCAGACTTACACCATAACAATGTGAGGCTGACACCAGACTGACCCCATCACGAGGCGAGGCTGACACCAGACTGACCCCATCACGAGGCGAGGATGACACCAGACTGACACGATCATGATGTGAGGCTGACACCAGACTGACCCCATCACGAGGCGAGGTTGACACCAGACTGACACCATCACGAGGCGAGACTGACACCAGACTGACAACATCACGAAGCAAGGCTGACACCAGACTGACCCCATCACGAGGCGAGGCTGACACCAGACTGACCCCATCACGAGGCGAGGCTGACACCAGACTGATCCGATCACGAGGCGATGCTGACAACAGACTGACACCATCATGATGTGAGGCTGACACCAGACTGACCCGATCACGAGGCGAGGCTGACACCAGACTGACACAATCATGATGTGAGGCTGACACCAGACTGACCCCATCACGAGGTGAGGCTGACACCAGACTGACACCATCACGAGGCGAGGCTGACACCAGACTGACCCCATCACGGGGCGAGGCTGACACCAGACTGACCCCATCGCGAGGCGAGGCTGACACCAGACTGACCCCATCACGAGGCGAGGCTGACACCAGATTGACCCCATCACGAGGCGAGGCTGACACGAGACTGACACCATCACGAGGCGAGACTGACACCAGACAGACCCCATCACGAGGCGAGGCTGACACCAGACTGACCCCATCACTAGCGAGGCTGACAACAGACTGACACCATCACGAGGCGAGGCTGACACCAGACTGAACCCATCACGAGGCGAGGCTGACACCAGACTGACACCATCACGAGGCGAGGCTGACACCAGACTGACCCCATCACGAGGCGAGACTGACACCAGACAGACCCCATCACGGGGCGAGACTGACACCAGACTGACCCGATCACGAGGCGAGGCTGACACCAGACTGACACAATCATGATGTGAGGCTGACACCAGACTGACCCCATCACGAGGCGAGGCTGACACCAGACTGACCACATCACGAGGCGAGACTGACACCAGATTGACCCCATCACGAGGCGAGGCCGACACGAGACTGACACCATCACGAGGCGAGACTGACACCAGACAGACCCCATCACGAGGCGAGGCTGACACCAGACTGACCCCATCACTAGCGAGGCTGACAACAGACAGACCCCATCACGGGGCGAGACTGACACCAGACTGACCCCATCACGAGGCGTGGCTGACACCAGACTGACACCATCATGATGTGAGGCTGACACCAGACTGACCCCATCACGAGGCGAGACTGACACCAGACTGACCCCATCACGAGGCGAGGCTGACACCAGACTGACACCATCATGATGTGAGGCTGACACCAGACTGACCCCATCACGAGGCGAGGCTAACACCAGACTGACCCCATCACGAGGCGAGGCTGAACCCAGACTGACCCCATCACGAGGCGAGGCAGACACCAGACTGACACCATCACGAGGAGAGGCTGACACCAGACTGACACCATCATGATGTGAGGCTGACACCAGTCTGACCCCATCACTTGGCGAGACTGACACCAGACTGACCCCATCACGAGGCGAGGCTGACACCAGACTGACACCATCATGATGTGAGGCTGACACCAGACTGACCCCATCACGAGGCGAGGCTAACACCAGACTGACCCCATCACGAGGCGAGACTGACACCAGACTGACCCCATCACGAGGCGTGGCTGACACCAGACTGACACCATCATGATGTGAGGCTGACACCAGACTGACCCCATCACGAGGCGAGACTGACACCAGACTGACCCCATCACGAGGCGTGGCTGACACCAGACTGACACCATCATGATGTGAGGCTGACACCAGACTGACCCCATCACGAGGCGAGACTGACACGAGACTGACACCATCACGAGGCGAGACTGACACCAGACAGACCCCATCACGAGGCGAGGCTGACACCAGATAGACCCCATCACGAGGCGAGGCTGACACGAGACTGACACCATCACGAGGCGAGACTGACACCAGACAGACCCCATCAGGAGGCGAGGCTGACACCAGACTGACCCCATCAGTAGAGAGGCTGACAACAGACTGACACCATCACGAGGCGAGGCTGACACCAGACTGACCCCATCACGAGGCGATGCTGACACCAGACTGACACCATCACGAGGCGAGGCTGACACCAGACTGACCCCATCACGAGGCGAGACTGACACCAGACTGACCCCATCACGAGGCGAGGCTGACACCAGACTGACCCCATCACTAGGCGAGGCTGAACCCAGACTGACCCCATCACGAGGCGATGCTGACACCAGACTGACACCATCACGAGGAGAGGCTGACACCAGACTGACACCATCATGATGTGAGGCTGACACCAGTCTGACCCCATCACTTGGCGAGACTGACACCAGACTGACCCCATCACGAGGCGAGGCTGACACCAGACTGACACCATCATGATGTGAGGCTGACACCAGACTGACCCCATCACGAGGCGAGGCTAACACCAGACTGACCCCATCACGAGGCGAGACTGACACCAGACTGACCCCATCACGAGGCGTGGCTGACACCAGACTGACACCATCATGATGTGAGGCTGACACCAGTCTGACCCCATCACGAGGCGAGACTGACACCAGACTGACCCCATCACGAGGCGAGGCTGACACCAGACTGACCCCATCACGAGGCGAGGCTGACACCAGACTGACCCCATCACTAGGAGAGGCTGACACCAGACTGACCCCATCACGAGGCGAGGCTGACACCAGACTGACACCATCACGAGGCGAGGCTGACACCAGACTGACACCATCATGATGTGAGGCTGACACCAGTCTGACCCCATCACGAGGCGAGGCTGACACCAGACTGACCCCATCACGAGGCGAGGCTGACACCAGACTGACACGATCATGATGTGAGGCTGACACCAGACTGACCCCATCACGAGGCGAGGTTGACACCAGACTGACACCATCACGAGGCGAGACTGACACCAGACTGACAACATCACGAAGCAAGGCTGACACCAGACTGACCCCATCACGAGGCGAGGCTGACACCAGACTGACCCCATCACGAGGCGAGGCTGACACCAGACTGATCCGATCACGAGGCGATGCTGACAACAGACTGACACCATCATGATGTGAGGCTGACACCAGACTGACCCGATCACGAGGCGAGGCTGACACCAGACTGACACAATCATGATGTGAGGCTGACACCAGACTGACCCCATCACGAGGTGAGGCTGACACCAGACTGACACCATCACGAGGCGAGGCTGACACCAGACTGACCCCATCACGGGGCGAGGCTGACACCAGACTGACACCATCGCGAGGCGAGGCTGACACCAGACTGACCCCATCACGAGGCGAGGCTGACACCAGATTGACCCCATCACGAGGCGAGGCTGACACGAGACTGACACCATCACAAGGCGAGACTGACACCAGACAGACCCCATCACGAGGCGAGGCTGACACCAGACTGACCCCATCACTAGCGAGGCTTTCAACAGACTGACAAGATCACGAGGCGAGGCTGACACCAGACTGACACCATCACGAGGAGAGGCTGACACCAGACTGACACCATCATGATGTGAGGCTGACACCAGTCTGACCCCATCACTTGGCGAGACTGACACCAGACTGACCCCATCACGAGGCGAGGCTGACACCAGACTGACACCATCATGATGTGAGGCTGACACCAGACTGACCCCATCACGAGGCGAGGCTAACACCAGACTGACCCCATCACGAGGCGAGACTGACACCAGACTGACCCCATCACGAGGCGTGGCTGACACCAGACTGACACCATCATGATGTGAGGCTGACACCAGTCTGACCCCATCACGAGGCGAGACTGACACCAGACTGACCCCATCACGAGGCGAGGCTGACACCAGACTGACCCCATCACGAGGCGAGGCTGACACCAGACTGACCCCATCACTAGGAGAGGCTGACACCAGACTGACCCCATCACGAGGCGAGGCTGACACCAGACTGACACCATCACGAGGCGAGGCTGACACCAGACTGACACCATCATGATGTGAGGCTGACACCAGTCTGACCCCATCACGAGGCGAGGCTGACACCAGACTGACCCCATCACGAGGCGAGGCTGACACCAGACTGACACGATCATGATGTGAGGCTGACACCAGACTGACCCCATCACGAGGCGAGGTTGACACCAGACTGACACCATCACGAGGCGAGACTGACACCAGACTGACAACATCACGAAGCAAGGCTGACACCAGACTGACCCCATCACGAGGCGAGGCTGACACCAGACTGACCCCATCACGAGGCGAGGCTGACACCAGACTGATCCGATCACGAGGCGATGCTGACAACAGACTGACACCATCATGATGTGAGGCTGACACCAGACTGACCCGATCACGAGGCGAGGCTGACACCAGACTGACACAATCATGATGTGAGGCTGACACCAGACTGACCCCATCACGAGGTGAGGCTGACACCAGACTGACACCATCACGAGGCGAGGCTGACACCAGACTGACCCCATCACGGGGCGAGGCTGACACCAGACTGACACCATCGCGAGGCGAGGCTGACACCAGACTGACCCCATCACGAGGCGAGGCTGACACCAGATTGACCCCATCACGAGGCGAGGCTGACACGAGACTGACACCATCACAAGGCGAGACTGACACCAGACAGACCCCATCACGAGGCGAGGCTGACACCAGACTGACCCCATCACTAGCGAGGCTTTCAACAGACTGACAAGATCACGAGGCGAGGCTGACACCAGACTGAACCCATCACGAGGCGAGGCTGACACCAGACTGACACCATCACGAGGCGAGGCTGACACCAGACTGACCCCATCACGAGGCGAGACTGACACCAGACAGACCCCATCACGGGGCGAGACTGACACCAGACTGACCCGATCACGAGGCGAGGCTGACACCAGACTGACACAATCATGATGTGAGGCTGACACCAGACTGACCCCATCACGAGGCGAGGCTGACACCAGACTGACCCCATCACGAGGCGAGGCTGACACCAGATTGACCCCATCACGAGGCGAGGCTGACACGAGACTGACACCATCACGAGGCGAGACTGACACCAGACAGACCCCATCACGAGGCGAGGCTGACACCAGACTGACCCCATCACTAGCGAGGCTGACAACAGACAGACCCCATCACGGGGCGAGACTGACACCAGACTGACCCCATCACGAGGCGTGGCTGACACCAGACTGACACCATCATGATGTGAGGCTGACACCAGACTGACCCCATCACGAGGCGAGACTGACACCAGACTGACCCCATCACGAGGCGAGGCTGATACCAGACTGACCCCATCACGAGGCGAGGCTGACACCAGACTGACCCCATCACTAGGCGAGGCTGAACCCAGACTGACCCCATCACGAGGCGAGGCTGACACCAGACTGACACCATCACGAGGAGAGGCTGACACCAGACTGACACCATCATGATGTGAGGCTGACACCAGTCTGACCCCATCACTTGGCGAGACTGACACCAGACTGACCCCATCACGAGGCGAGGCTGACACCAGACTGACACCATCATGATGTGAGGCTGACACCAGACTGACCCCATCACGAGGCGAGGCTAACACCAGACTGACCCCATCACGAGGCGAGACTGACACCAGACTGACCCCATCACGAGGCGTGGCTGACACCAGACTGACCCCATCACGAGGCGAGGCTGACACCAGACTGACCCCATCACGAGGCGAGGCTGACACCAGACTGACACGATCATGATGTGAGGCTGACACCAGACTGACCCCATCACGAGGCGAGGTTGACACCAGACTGACACCATCACGAGGCGAGACTGACACCAGACTGACAACATCACGAAGCAAGGCTGACACCAGACTGACCCCATCACGAGGCGAGGCTGACACCAGACTGACCCCATCACGAGGCGAGGCTGACACCAGACTGATCCGATCACGAGGCGATGCTGACAACAGACTGACACCATCATGATGTGAGGCTGACACCAGACTGACCCGATCACGAGGCGAGGCTGACACCAGACTGACACAATCATGATGTGAGGCTGACACCAGACTGACCCCATCACGAGGTGAGGCTGACACCAGTCTGACACCATCACGAGGCGAGGCTGACACCAGACTGACCCCATCACGGGGCGAGGCTGACACCAGACTGACACCATCGCGAGGCGAGGCTGACACCAGACTGACCCCATCACGAGGCGAGGCTGACACCAGATTGACCCCATCACGAGGCGAGGCTGACACGAGACTGACACCATCACAAGGCGAGACTGACACCAGACAGACCCCATCACGAGGCGAGGCTGACACCAGACTGACCCCATCACTAGCGAGGCTGACAACAGACTGACAAGATCACGAGGCGAGGCTGACACCAGACTGAACCCATCACGAGGCGAGGCTGACACCAGACTGACACCATCACGAGGCGAGGCTGACACCAGACTGACCCCATCACGAGGCGAGACTGACACCAGACAGACCCCATCACGGGGCGAGACTGACACCAGACTGACCCGATCACGAGGCGAGGCTGACACCAGACTGACACAATCATGATGTGAGGCTGACACCAGACTGACCCCATCACGAGGCGAGGCTGACACCAGACTGACCCCATCACGAGGCGAGGCTGACACCAGATTGACCCCATCACGAGGCGAGGCTGACACGAGACTGACACCATCACGAGGCGAGACTGACACCAGACAGACCCCATCACGAGGCGAGGCTGACACCAGACTGACCCCATCCCTAGCTAGGCTGACAACAGACAGACCCCATCACGGGGCGAGACTGACACCAGACTGACCCCATCACGAGGCGTGGCTGACACCAGACTGACACCATCATGATGTGAGGCTGACACCAGACTGACCCCATCACGAGGCGAGACTGACACCAGACTGACCCCATCACGAGGCGAGGCTGATACCAGACTGACCCCATCACGAGGCGAGGCTGACACCAGACTGACCCCATCACTAGGCGAGGCTGAACCCAGACTGACCCCATCACGAGGCGAGGCTGACACCAGACTGACACCATCACGAGGAGAGGCTGACACCAGACTGACACCATCATGATGTGAGGCTGACACCAGTCTGACCCCATCACTTGGCGAGACTGACACCAGACTGACCCCATCACGAGGCGAGGCTGACACCAGACTGACACCATCATGATGTGAGGCTGACACCAGACTGACCCCATCACGAGGCGAGGCTAACACCAGACTGACCCCATCACGAGGCGAGACTGACACCAGACTGACCCCATCACGAGGCGTGGCTGACACCAGACTGACACCATCATGATGTGAGGCTGACACCAGACTGACCCCATCACGAGGCGAGACTGACACCAGACTGACCCCATCACGAGGCGTGGCTGACACCAGACTGACACCATCATGATGTGAGGCTGACACCAGACTGACCCCATCACGAGGCGAGACTGACACGAGACTGACACCATCACGAGGCGAGACTGACACCAGACAGACCCCATCACGAGGCGAGGCTGACACCAGATTGACCCCATCACGAGGCGAGGCTGACACGAGACTGACACCATCACGAGGCGAGACTGACACCAGACAGACCCCATCAGGAGGCGAGGCTGACACCAGACTGACCCCATCAGTAGAGAGGCTGACAACAGACTGACACCATCACGAGGCGAGGCTGACACCAGACTGACCCCATCACGAGGCGAGGCTGACACCAGACTGACACCATCACGAGGCGAGGCTGACACCAGACTGACCCCATCACGAGGCGAGACTGACACCAGACTGACACCATCACGAGGAGAGGCTGACACCAGACTGACACCATCATGATGTGAGGCTGACACCAGTCTGACCCCATCACTTGGCGAGACTGACACCAGACTGACCCCATCACGAGGCGAGGCTGACACCAGACTGACACCATCATGATGTGAGGCTGACACCAGACTGACCCCATCACGAGGCGAGGCTAACACCAGACTGACCCCATCACGAGGCGAGACTGACACCAGACTGACCCCATCACGAGGCGTGGCTGACACCAGACTGACACCATCATGATGTGAGGCTGACACCAGTCTGACCCCATCACTTGGCGAGACTGACACCAGACTGACCCCATCACGAGGCGAGGCTGACACCAGACTGACACCATCATGATGTGAGGCTGACACCAGACTGACCCCATCACGAGGCGAGGCTGACACCAGACTGACCCCATCACGAGGCGAGGCTGACACCAGACTGACCCCATCACGAGGCGAGGCTGACACCAGACTTACACCATAACAATGTGAGGCTGACACCAGACTGACCCCATCACGAGGCGAGGCTGACACCAGACTGACCCCATCACGAGGCGAGGCTGACACCAGACTGACACGATCATGATGTGAGGCTGACACCAGACTGACCCCATCACGAGGCGAGGTTGACACCAGACTGACACCATCACGAGGCGAGACTGACACCAGACTGACAACATCACGAAGCAAGGCTGACACCAGACTGACCCCATCACGAGGCGAGGCTGACACCAGACTGACCCCATCACGAGGCGAGGCTGACACCAGACTGATCCGATCACGAGGCGATGCTGACAACAGACTGACACCATCATGATGTGAGGCTGACACCAGACTGACCCGATCACGAGGCGAGGCTGACACCAGACTGACACAATCATGATGTGAGGCTGACACCAGACTGACCCCATCACGAGGTGAGGCTGACACAAGACTGACACCATCACGAGGCGAGGCTGACACCAGACTGACCCCATCACGGGGCGAGGCTGACACCAGACTGACACCATCGCGAGGCGAGGCTGACACCAGACTGACCCCATCACGAGGCGAGGCTGACACCAGATTGACCCCATCACGAGGCGAGGCTGACACGAGACTGACACCATCACGAGGCGAGACTGACACCAGACAGACCCCATCACGAGGCGAGGCTGACACCAGACTGACCCCATCACTAGCGAGGCTGACAACAGACTGACACCATCACGAGGCGAGGCTGACACCAGACTGAACCCATCACGAGGCGAGGCTGACACCAGACTGACACCATCACGAGGCGAGGCTGACACCAGACTGACCCCATCACGAGGCGAGACTGACACCAGACAGACCCCATCACGGGGCGAGACTGACACCAGACTGACCCGATCACGAGGCGAGGCTGACACCAGACTGACACAATCATGATGTGAGGCTGACACCAGACTGACCCCATCACGAGGCGAGGCTGACACCAGACTGACCCCATCACGAGGCGAGGCTGACACCAGATTGACCCCATCACGAGGCGAGGCTGACACGAGACTGACACCATCACGAGGCGAGACTGACACCAGACAGACCCCATCACGAGGCGAGGCTGACACCAGACTGACCCCATCACTAGCGAGGCTGACAACAGACAGACCCCATCACGGGGCGAGACTGACACCAGACTGACCCCATCACGAGGCGTGGCTGACACCAGACTGACACCATCATGATGTGAGGCTGACACCAGACTGACCCCATCACGAGGCGAGACTGACACCAGACTGACCCCATCACGAGGCGAGGCTGATACCAGACTGACCCCATCACGAGGCGAGGCTGACACCAGACTGACCCCATCACTAGGCGAGGCTGAACCCAGACTGACCCCATCACGAGGCGAGGCTGACACCAGACTGACACCATCACGAGGAGAGGCTGACACCAGACTGACACCATCATGATGTGAGGCTGACACCAGTCTGACCCCATCACTTGGCGAGACTGACACCAGACTGACCCCATCACGAGGCGAGGCTGACACCAGACTGACACCATCATGATGTAAGGCTGACACCAGACTGACCCCATCACGAGGCGAGGCTAACACCAGACTGACCCCATCACGAGGCGAGACTGACACCAGACTGACCCCATCACGAGGCGTGGCTGACACCAGACTGACACCATCATGATGTGAGGCTGACACCAGACTGACCCCATCACGAGGCGAGACTGACACCAGACTGACCCCATCACGAGGCGTGGCTGACACCAGACTGACACCATCATGATGTGAGGCTGACACCAGACTGACCCCATCACGAGGCGAGACTGACACGAGACTGACACCATCACGAGGCGAGACTGACACCAGACAGACCCCATCACGAGGCGAGGCTGACACCAGATTGACCCCATCACGAGGCGAGGCTGACACGAGACTGACACCATCACGAGGCGAGACTGACACCAGACAGACCCCATCAGGAGGCGAGGCTGACACCAGACTGACCCCATCAGTAGAGAGGCTGACAACAGACTGACACCATCACGAGGCGAGGCTGACACCAGACTGACCCCATCACGAGGCGAGGCTGACACCAGACTGACACCATCACGAGGCGAGGCTGACACCAGACTGACCCCATCACGAGGCGAGACTGACACCAGACTGACCCCATCACGAGGCGTGGCTGACACCAGACTGACACCATCATGATGTGAGGCTGACACCAGACTGACCCCATCACGAGGCGAGACTGACACCAGACTGACCCCATCACGAGGCGAGGCTGATACCAGACTGACCCCATCACGAGGCGAGGCTGACACCAGACTGACCCCATCACTAGGCGAGGCTGAACCCAGACTGACCCCATCACGAGGCGAGGCTGACACCAGACTGACACCATCACGAGGAGAGGCTGACACCAGACTGACACCATCATGATGTGAGGCTGACACCAGTCTGACCCCATCACTTGGCGAGACTGACACCAGACTGACCCCATCACGAGGCGAGGCTGACACCAGACTGACACCATCACGAGGCAAGGCTGACACCAGACTGACCCCATCACGAGGCGAGGCTGACACCAGACTGACCCCATCACGAGGCGAGGCTGACACCAGACTGACCCCATCACGAGTCGAGGCTGACACCAGACTGACCCCATCACGAGGCGAGGCTGAAACCAGATTGACCCCATCACGAGGCGAGGCTGACACGAGACTGACACCATCACGAGGCGAGACTGACACCAGACAGACCCCATCACGAGGCGAGGCTGACACCAGACTGACCCCATCACTAGCGAGGCTGACAACAGACTGACACCATCACGAGGCGAGGCTGACACCAGACTGACCCCATCACGAGACGAGGCTGACACCAGACTGACCCCATCACGAGGCGAGGCTGACACCAGACTGACCCCATCACGAGGCGAGGCTGACACCAGACTGACCCCATCACCAGCGAGGCTGACAACAGACTGACACCATCACGAGGCGAGGCTGACACCAGACTGACCCCATCACGAGGCGAGACTGACACCAGACTGACCCCATCACGAGGCGAGGCTGACACCAGACTGACCCCATCACGAGGCGAGGCTGACACCAGACTGACACCATCACGAGTCGAGACTGACACAAGACTGACACCATCATGATGTGAGGCTGACACCAGACTGACCCCATCACGAGGCGAGACTGACACCAGACTGACCCCATCACGAGGCGAGGCTGACACCAGACTGACCCCATCACGAGGCGAGGCTGACACCAGACTGACCCCATCACTAGGCGAGGCTGAACCCAGACTGACCCCATCACGAGGCGAGGCTGACACCAGACTGACACCATCACGAGGAGAGGCTGACACCAGACTGACACCATCATGATGTGAGGCTGACACCAGTCTGACCCCATCACTTGGCGAGACTGACACCAGACTGACCCCATCACGAGGCGAGGCTGACACCAGACTGACACCATCATGATGTGAGGCTGACACCAGACTGACCCCATCACGAGGCGAGGCTGACACCAGACTGACCCCATCACGAGGCGAGGCTGACACCAGACTGACCCCATCACTAGGCGAGGCTGACACCAGACTGACCCCATCACGAGGCGAGGCTTACACCAGACTGACACCATCACGAGGCGATGCAGACAACAGACTGACACCATCATGATGTGAGGCTGACACCAGACTGACCCGATCACGAGGCGAGGCTGACACCAGACTGACCCCATCACGAGGCGAGGCTGACACCAGACTGACACCATCATGATGTGAGGCTGACACCAGACTGACCCCATCACGAGGCGAGGTTGGCACCAGACTGACACCATCACGTGGCGAGAATGACACCAGACTGACACCATCACGAGGCGAGACTGACACCAGACTGACAACATCACGAAGCAAGGCTGACACCAGACTGACACCATCATGATGTGAGGCTTACACCAGACTGACCCCATCACGAGGCGAGGCTGACACCAGACTGACCCGATCACGAGGCGATGCTGACAACAGACTGACACCATCATGATGTGAGGCTGACACCAGACTGACCCGATCACGAGGCGAGGCTGACACCAGACTGACACAATCATGATGTGAGGCTGACACCAGACTGACACCATCACGAGGTAATACTGACACCAGACTGACACCATCACGATGCGAGGCTGACACCAGACTGACACCATAACTAGCGAGGCTGACACCAGACTGACACCATCACGAGGCGAGGCTGACACCAGACTGACCCCATCACGAGGCGAGGCAGACGCCAGACTGACCCCATCACTAGGCGAGGCTGACAACAGACTGACCCCATCACGAGGCGAGGCTGACACCAGACTGACACCATCACGAGGCGAGGCTGACACCAGACTGACACCATCATGATGTGAGGCTGACACCAGACTGACCCCATCACTAGGCGAGACTGAAACCAGAATGACCCCATCACGAGGCGAGGCTGACACCAGACTGACCCCATCACGAGGCGAGACTGACACCAGACTGACCCCATTACGAGGCGAAGCTGACACCAGACTGACACCAGACTGACCCCATCACTAGGCGAGACTGAAACCAGAATGACCCCATCACGAGGCTAGGCTGACACCAGACTGACACCAGACTGACACCATCACGAGGCGAGACTGACACCAGACTGACCCCATCACGAGGCGAGACTGACACCAGACTGACCCCATCACGAGGCGAGACTGACACCAGACTGACCCCATCACGAGGCGAGACTGACACCAGACTGACCCCATCACGAGGCGAGACTGACACCAGACTGACCCCATCACGAGGCGAGACTGACACCAGACTGACCCCATCACGGGACGAGTCTGACACCAGACTGACCCCATCACGGGACGAGGCTGACACCAGACTGACCCCATCACGAGGTGAGGCTGACACCAGACTGACCCCATCACGAGGCGAGGCTGACACCAGATTGACCCCATTACGAGGCGAGGCTGACACGAGACTGACACCATCACGAGGCGAGACTGACACCAGACAGACCCCATCACGTGGCGAGGCTGACACCAGACTGACCCCATCACTAGCGAGGCTGACAACAGACTGACACCATCACGAGGCGAGGCTGACACCAGACTGACCCCATCACGAGGCGAGGCTGACACCAGACTGACACCATCACGAGGCGAGGCTGACACCAGACTGACCCCATCACGAGGCGAGACTGACACCAGACAGACCCCATCAAGGGGCAAGGCTGACACCAGACTGACCCCATCACGAGGCGAGACTGACACCAGACTGACCCCATCACGAGGCGTGGCTGACACCAGACTGACACCATCATGATGTGGAGGCTGACACCAGTCTGACCCCATCACGAGGCGAGACTGACACCAGACTGACCCCATCACGAGGCGAGGCTGACACCAGACTGACCCCATCACGAGGCGAGGCTGACACCAGACTGACCCCATCTCTAGGAGAGGCTGACACCAGACTGACCCCATCACGAAGCGAGGCTGACACCAGACTGACACCATCACGAGGCGAGGATGACACCAGACTGACACCATCATGATGTGAGGCTGACACCAGTCTGACCCCATCACTTGGCGACACTGACACCAGACTGACCCCATCACGAGGCGAGGCTGACACCAGACTGACACCATCATGATGTGAGGCTGACACCAGACTGACCCCATCACGAGGCGAGGCTGACACCAGACTGACCCCATCACGAGGCGAGGCTGACACCAGACTGACCCCATCACGAGGCGAGGCTGACACCAGACTTACACCATCACGATGTGAGGCTGACACCAGACTGACCCCATCATGATGTGAGGCTGACACCAGACTGACCCCATCACGAGGCGAGGTTGACACCAGACTGACACCATCACGAGCGAGACTGACACCAGACTGACCCCATCACGAGGCGAAGCTGACACCAGACTGACCCGATCACGAGGCGATGCTGACAACAGACTGACACCATCATGATGTGAGGCTGACACCAGACTGACCCGATCACGAGGCGAGGCTGACACCAGACTGACACAATCATGATGTGAGGCTGACACCAGACTGACCCGATCACGAGGCGAGGCTGACACCAGACTGACACAATCATGATGTGAGGCTGACACCAGACTGACCCGATCACGAGGCGAGGCTGACACCAGACTGACACAATCATGATGTGAGGCTGACACCAGACTGACCCCATCACGAGGTGAGGCTGACACCAGACTGACACCATCACGAGGCGAGGCTGACACCAGACTGACCCCATCACGAGGCGAGGCTGACACCAGACTGACCCCATCACGAGGCGAGGCTGACAACAGACTGACCCCATCACGAGGCGAGGCTGACACCAGATTGACCCCATCACGAGGCGAGGCTGACACGAGACTGACACCATCACGAGGCGAGACTGACACCAGACAGACCCCATCACGAGGCGAGGCTGACACCAGACTGACCCCATCACTAGCGAGGCTGACAACAGACTGACACCATCACGAGGCGAGGCTGACACCAGACTGACCCCATCACGAGGCGAGGATGACACCAGACTGACCCCATCACGAGGACGAGGATGACACCAGACTGACCCATCACGAGGCGAGGCTGACACCAGACTGACCCCATCACTAGGCGAGGCTGACACCAAACTTACACCATCACGAGGCGAGGCTGAAACCAGACTGACGCCATCACGGGGCGAGGCTGACGCCAGACTGACCCCATCACGAGGCGAGGCTGACACCAGACTGACCCCATGACAGGCGAGGCTGACACCAGACTGACCCCATCACAAGGCGAGGCTGACACCAGACTGACCCCATCAGGAGGCGAGGCTGACACCAGACTGACCCCATCACGAGGCGAGGCTGACACCAGACTGACCCCATCACGAGTCGAGACTGACACAAGACTGACACCATCAAGATGTGAGGCTGACACCAGACTGACCCCATCACGAGGCGAGGCTGACACCAGACTGACCCCATCACGAGGCGAGGCTGACACCAGACTGACACCATCATGATGTGAGGCTGACCCCAGACTGACCCCATCACGAGGCGAGGTTGACACCAGACTGACACCATCACGTGGCGAGACTGACACCAGACTGACACCATCATGATGTGAGGCTGACACCAGACTGACCCCATCACTAGGCGAGGCTGACACCAGACTGACCCCATCACGAGGCGAGGCTGACACCAGACTGACACCATCACGAGTCGAGATTGACACAAGACTGACACCATCAAAATGTGAGGCTGACACCAGACTGACCCCATCACGAGGCGAGGCTGACACCAGCATGGACCACATCACGAGGCGAGGCTGACACCAGACTGACACCATCACGAGGCGAGACTGACACCAGACTGACACCATCACGAAGCGAAGCTGACACCAGACTGACCCCATCACAACGCGAGGCTGACACCAGACTGACCCCATCACGAGGCGAGGCTGACCCCAGACTGACCCCATCACGTGGCGAGGCTGACACCAGATTGACCCCGTCACGAGGCAAGGCTGACACCAGACTGACCCCATCACGAGGCGGGGCTGACACCAGACTGACCCCATCACGAGGCGAGGCTGACACCAATTTACACCATCACGAGGCGAGGCTGACACCAGACTGACCCCATCACGAGGCGAGGATGACACCAGACTGACCCCATCACGAGGCGCGGCTGGACACCAGACTAAACCCATCACGAGGCGAGGCTGACACCAGACTGACCCCATCACGTGGCGAGGCTGACAACAGACTGACACCATCACGAGGCGAGGATGACACCAGACTGTCCCCATCACGAGGCGCGGCTGACACCAGACTAAACCCATCACGAGGCGAGGCTGACACCAGACTGACCCCCATCACGTGGCGAGGCTGACAACAGACTGACACCATCACGAGGCGAGGCTGACACCAGACTGACCCCATCACAAGGCGAGGCTGACACCAGACTGACCCATCACGAGGCGAGGCTGACACCAGACTGACCCCATCACGAAGCGAGACTGACACCAGACTGACCCCATCATGGGGCGAGACTGACACCAGATTGACCCCATCAAGAGGCGTGGCTGACACCAGACTGACACCATCATGATGTGAGGCTGACACCAGACTGACCCCATCACGAGGCGAGGCTGACACCAGACTGACCACATCACGAGGCGAGGCTGACACCAGACTGACACCATCACGATGTGAGGCTGACACCAGATTGACCCCATCACGAGGCGAGGTTGACACAAGACTGACCCCATCACGAGGCGAGGTTGACACCAGACTGACACCATCACGAGGCGAGACTGACACCAGACTGACAACATCACGAAGCAAGGCTGACACCAGACTGACCCATCACGAGGCGAGGCTGAACCCAGACTGACCCCATCACGAGGCGAGGCTGACACCAGACTGACCCCATCACGAGGCGATGCTGACAACAGACTGACACCATCATGATGTGAGGCTGACACCAGACTGACACCATAACTAGCGAGGCTGACACCAGACTGACACCATCACGAGGCGAGGCTGACACCAGACTGACCGCATCACGAGGCGAGGCTGACACCAGACTGACCCATCACGAGGCGAGGCTGACACCAGACTGGACCCCATCATGAAGCGAGACTGACACCAGACTGACCCCATCACGGGGCGAGGCTGACACCAGACTTACCCCATCACGAGGCGAGACTGACACCAGATTGACCCCGTCACAAGGCGTGGCTGACACCAGACTGACACCATCATGATGTGAGGCTGACACCAGACTGACCCCATCACGAGGCCGAGGCTGACACCAGACTGACCACATCACGAGACGAGACTGACACCAGACTGACCCCATCACGAGGCAAGGCTGACACCAGACTGACCCCATCACGAGGCGAGGCAGACACCAGACTGACCCCATCACTAGGCAAGGCTGACACCAGACTGACCCCATCACTAGGCGAGGCTGACACCAGACTGACCCCATCACGAGGCGAGACTGACACCAGACTGACCCCATCACGAGGCGAGGCTGACACCAGACTGACCCCATCACGAGGCGAGGCTGACACCAGACTGACCCCATCACTAGCGAGGCTGACAACAGACTGACACCATCACAGGCGAGGCTGACACCAGACTGACACCATCACGAGGCGAGGCTGACCCCAGACTGACACCATCATGATGTGAGGCTGACACCAGAGTGACCCCATCACTAGGCGAGACTGAAACCAGAATGACCGCATCACGAGGCGAGGCTGACACCAGACTGACACCATCATGATGTGAGGCTGACACCAGACTGACCCCATCACGAGGCGAGGCTGACACCAGACTGACCACATCACGAGACGAGACTGACACCAGACTGACCCCATCACGAGGCGAGGCTGACACCAGACTGACACCATCACGAGGCGAGACTGACACCAGACTGACCCCATCACGAGGCGAGGCTGACACCAGACTGACACCATCACGAGGCGAGACTGACACCAGACTGACCCCATCACGAGGCGAGGCTGACACCAGACTGACCCCATCACTAGCGAGGCTGACAACAGACTGACACCATCACAAGGCGAGGCTGACACCAGACTGACCCCATCACGAGGCGAGGCTGACACCAGACTGACTCATCACGAGGCGAGGCTGACACCAGACTGACCCCATCACGAGGTGAGACTGACACCAGACTGACCCCATCACGAGGCGAGGCTGACACTAGACTGACCCCATCACGAGGCTAGGCTGACACCACACTGACTCCAGACTGACACCATCACGAGGCGAGGCTGACACCAGACTGACCCCATCACTAGCGAGGCTGACAACAGACTGACACCATCACGAGGCGAGGCTGACACCAGACTGACACCATCACGAGGCGAGGCTGACACCAGACTGACACCATCATGATGTGAGGCTGACACCAGAGTGACCCCATCACTAGGCGAGAATGAAACCAGAATGACCCCATCACGAGGCGAGGCTGACACCAGACTGACCCCATCACGAGGCGAGACTGACACCAGACTGACCCCATTACGAGGCTAAGCTGACACCAGACTGACACCATCATGATGTGAGGCTGACACCAGACTGACCCCATCACTAGGCGAGGCTGACACCAGACTGACCCCATCACGAGGCGAGACTGACACCAGACTGACCCCATCACGAGGCGAGGCTGACACTAGACTGACCCCATCACGAGGCTAGGCTGACACCAGACTGACTCCAGACTGACACCATCACGAGGCTAGACTGACACCAGACTGACCCCATCACGAGGCGAGACTGACACCAGACTGACCCCATCACGAGGCGAAACTGACACCAGACTGACCTCATCACGAGGCGAGACTGACACCAGACTGACCCCATCACGAGGCGAGACTGACACCAGACTGACCCCATCACGAGGCGAAACTGACACCAGACTGACCCCATCACGAGGCGAGGCTGACACCAGACTGACACCATCACGAGGCGAGGCTGACACCAGACTGACACCATAACTAGCGAGGCTGACACCAGACAGACACCATCACATGGCGAGGCTGACACCAGACTGACCCATCACGAGGCGAGGCTTGCACCAGACTGACCCATCATGAAGCGAGACTTACACCAGACTGACCCCATCACAGGGCGAGGCTGACACCAGACTGACCCCATCACGAGGCGAGACTGACACTAGATTGACCCCATCACGATTCGTGGCTGACACCAGACTGACACCATCATGATGTGAGGCTGACACCAGACTGACCCCATCACGAGGCGAGGCTGACACCAGACTGACCACATCACGAGACGAGACTGACACCAGACTGACCCCATCACGGGGCGAGGCTGACACCAGACTGACACAATCATGATGTGAGGCTGACACCAGATTGACCCCATCACAAGGCGTGGCTGACACCAGACTGACACCATCATGATGTGAGGCTGACACCAGACTGACCCCATCACGAGGCGAGGCTGACACCAGACTGACCACATCACGAGACGAGACTGACACCAGACTGACCCCATCACGAGGCGAGGCTGACACCAGACTGACCCCATCACGAGGCGAGGCTGACACCAGACTGACCCCATCACGAGGCGAGGCTGACACCAGACTGACCCCATCACGAGGCGAGACTGACACCAGACTGACCCCATCACGAGGCGAGGCTGACACCAGACTGACCACATCATGAGGCGAGGCTGACACCAGACTGACCCCATCACGAGGCGAGGCTGACACCAGACTGACACCATCACGATGTGAGTCTGACACCAGATTGACCCCATCACGAGGCGAGGTTGACACAAGACTGACCCCATCACGAGGCGAGGTTGACACCAGACTGACACCATCACGAGGCGAGACTGACACCAGACTGACAACATCACGAAGCAAGGCTGACAGCAGACTGACCCCATCACGAGGCGAGGCTGACACCAGACTGACCCCATCACGAGGCGAGGCTGACACCAGACTGACCCCATCACGAGGCGATGCTGACAACAGACTGACACCATCATGATGTGAGGCTGACACCAGACTGACACCATAACTAGCGAGGCTGACACCAGACTGACACCAAAACGAGGCGAGGCTGACACCAGACTGACCCCATCACGAGGCGAGGCTGACACCAGACTGACACCATCACGAGGCGAGGCTGACACCAGACTGACACCATCATAATGTGAGGCTGACACCAGACTGACCCCATCACTTGGCGAGACTGACACGAGACTGACCCCATCACGAGGCGAGGCTGACACCAGACTGACACCATCATGATGTGAGGCTGACACCAGACTGACCCCATCACGAGGCGTGGCTGACACCAGACTGACCCCATCACGAGGCAAAGCTGACACCAGACTGACACCATCACGAGGCGAGGCTGACACCAGACTGACACCATCACGATGTGAGGCTGACACCAGACTGACCCCATCACGAGGCAAGGCTGACACGAGACTGACCCCATCACGAGGCGAGGCTGACACCAGACTGACACCATCATGATGTGAGGCTGACACCAGACTTACCCCATCATGAGGCGAGGTTGACACCAGACTGACACCATCACGTGGCGAGACTGACACCAGACTGACACCATCATGATGTGAGGCTGACACCAGACTGACCCCATCACTAGGCGAGGCTGACACCAGACTGACCCCATCACGAGGCGAGGCTGACACCAGACTGACACCATCACGAGTTGAGACTGACACAAGACTGACACCATCAAGATGTGAGGCTGACACCAGACTGACCCCATCACGAGGCGAGGCTGACACCAGACTGACCCCATCATGAGGCGTGGCTGACACCAGACTGACACCATCATGATGTGAGGCTGACACCAGACTGACCCCATCACGAGGCGAGACTGACACCAGACTGACCCCATCACGAGGCGAGGCTGACACCAGTCTGACCCCATCACGAGGCGAGGCTGACACCAGACTGACCCGATCACTAGGCGAGGCTGACACCAGACTGACCCCATCACGAGACGAGGCTGACACCAGACTGACACCATCACGAGGCGAGGCTGACACCAGACTGACACCATCATGATGTGAGGCTGACCCTAGACTGACCCCATCACTTGGCGAGACTGACACCAGACTGACCCCATCACGAGGCGAGGTTGACACGAGACTGACACCATCATGATGTGAGGCTGACACCAGACTGACCCCATCACGAGGCGAGGCTGACACCAGACTGACCCCATCACGAGACGAGGCTGACACCAGACTGACACCATCACGAGGCGAGGCTGACACCAGACTGACACCATCATGATGTGAGGCTGACACCAGACTGACTCCATCACTTGGCGAGACTGACACCAGAATGACCCCATCACGAGGCGAGGCTGACACCAGACTGACACCATCATGATGTGAGGCTGACACCAGACTGACCCCATCACGAGGCGAGGCTGACACCAGACTGACCCCATCACGAGGCGAGTCTGACACCAGACTGACACCATCACGAGGCGAGACTGACACCAGACTGACACCATCACGAGGCGAGACTGACACCAGACTGACCCCATCACGAGGCGAGACTGACACCAGACTGACCCCATCACGAGGCGAGACTGACACCAGACTGACCCCATCACGAGGCGAGGCTGACCCCAGACTGACCCCATCACGTGGCGAGGCTGACACCAGAATGACCCCGTCATGAGGCAAGGCTGACACCAGACAGACCCCATCACGAGGCGGGGCTGACACCAGACGGACCCCATCACGAGGCGAGGCTGACACCAAACTTACACCATCACGAGGCGAGGCTGACACCAGACTGACGCCATCACGGGGCGAGGCTGAAGCCAGACTGACCCCATCACGAGGCGAGGCTGACACCAGACTGACACAATGACGAGGCGAGGCTGACACCAGACTGACCCCATCACGAGGCGAGGCTGACACCAGACTGACCCCATCAGGAGGCGAGGCTGACACCAGACTGACCCCATCACGAGGCAAGGCTGACACCAGACTGACACCATCACGAGGCGAGACTGACACCAGACTGACCCCATCACGAGGCGAGACTGACACCAGACTGACCCCATCATGAGGTGAGGCTGACACCAGACTGACCCCATCACTAGCGAGGCTGACAACAGACTGACACCATCACGAGGCGAGGCTGACACCAGACTGACCCCATCATGAGGCGAGGCTGACACCAGACTGACCCATCACGAGGCGAGGCTGACACCAGACTGACCCCATCACGAGGCGAGACTGACACCAGACAGACCCCATCACGGGGCGAGGCTGACACCAGACTGACCCCATCACGAGGCGTGGCTGACACCAGACTGACACCATCATGATGTGAGGCTGACACCAGACAGACCCCGTCACGAGGCGAGACTGACACCAGACTGACCCCATCACGAGGCGTGGCTGACACCAGACTGACACCATCATGATGTGAGGCTGACACCAGACTGACCACATCACGAGGCGAGGCTGACACCAGACTGACACCATCACGAGGCGAGACTGACACCAGACTGACACCATCACGAAGCAAGGCTGACACCAGACTGACCCCATCACGAGGCGAGGCTGACACCAGACTGACCCCATCATGAGGCGAGGCTGACCCCAGACTGACCCCATCACGTGGCGAGGCTGACACCAGACTGACCCCGTCACGAGGCAAGGCTGACACCAGACTGACCCCATCACGAGGCGGGGCTGACACCAGACTGACCCCATCACGAGGCGAGGCTGACACCAAACTTACACCATCACGAGGCGAGGCTGACACCAGACTGACCCCATTACGAGGCGAGGCTGACACCAGACTGACCCCATCACGAGGCGCGGCTGACACCAGACTGACCCCATCACGAGGCGAGGCTGACACCAGACTGACCCCATCACGTGGCGAGGCTGACAACAGACTGACACCATCACGAGGCGAGGCTGACACCAGACTGACCCCAGCACGAGGCGAGGCTGACACCAGACTGACCCATCACGAGGCGAGGCTGACACCAGACTGACCCCATCACGAAGCGAGACTGACACCAGACTGACCCCATCATGGGGCGAGGCTGACACCAGACTGACCCCATCACGAGGCGAGACTGACACTAGATTGACCCTATCACGAGGCGTGGCTGACACCAGACTGACACCATCAGGATGTGAGGCTGACACAAGACTGACCCCATCACGAGGCGAGGCTGACACCAGACTGACCACATCACGAGACGAGACTGACACCAGACTGACCCCATCACGAGGCGAGGCTGACACCAGACTGACCCCATCACGAGGCAAGGCTGACACCAGACTGACCACATCATGAGGCGAGGCTGACACCAGACTGACCCCATCACGAGGCGAGGCTGACACCAGACTGACACCATCACGATGTGAGTCTGACACCAGATTGACCCCATCACGAGGCGAGGTTGACACAAGACTGACCCCATCACGAGGCGAGGTTGACACCAGACTGACACCATCACGAGGCGAGACTGACACCAGACAGACAACATCACGAAGCAAGGCTGACACCAGACTGACCCCATCACGAGGCGAGGCTGACACCAGACTGACCCCATCACGAGGCGAGGCTGACACCAGACTGACCCCATCACGAGGCGATGCTGACAACAGACTGACACCATCATGATGTGAGGCTGACACCAGACTGACACCATAACTAGCGAGGCTGACACCAGACTGACACCAAAACGAGGCGAGGCTGACACCAGACTGACCCCATCACGAGGCGAGGCTGACACCAGACTGACCCATCACGAGGCGAGGCTGACACCAGACTGACCCCATCACGAAGCGAGACTGACACCAGACTGACCCCATCACGGGGCGAGGCTGACACCAGACTGACCCCATCACGAGGCGAGACTGACACCAGATTGACCCCATCACAAGGCGTGGCTGACACCAGACTGACACCATCATGATGTGAGGCTGACACCAGACTGACCCCATCACGAGGCGAGGCTGACACCAGACTGACCACATCACGAGACGAGACTGACACCAGACTGACCCCATCACGAGGCGAGGCTGACACCAGACTGACCCCATCACGAGGCGAGGCTGACACCAGACTGACCCCATCACGAGGCGATGCTGACAACAGACTGACACCATCATGATGTGAGGCTGACACCAGACTGACACCATAACTAGCGAGGCTGACACCAGACTGACACCAAAACGAGGCGAGGCTGACACCAGACTGACCCCATCACGAGGCGAGGCTGACACCAGACTGACACCATCACGAGGCGAGGCTGACACCAGACTGACACCATTATAATGTGAGGCTGACACCAGACTGACCCCATCACTTGGCGAGACTGACACCAGACTGACCCCATCACGAGGCGAGGCTGACACCAGACTGACACCATCATGATGTGAGGCTGACACCAGACTGACCCCATCACGAGGCGTGGCTGACACCAGACTGACCCCATCACGAGGCAAAGCTGACACCAGACTGACACCATCACGAGGCGAGGCTGACACCAGACTGACACCATCACGATGTGAGGCTGACACCAGACTGACCCCATCACGAGGCAAGGCTGACACGAGACTGACCCCATCACGAGGCGAGGCTGATACCAGACTGACACCATCATGATGTGAGGCTGACACCAGACTGACCCCATCATGAGGCGAGGTTGACACCAGACTGACACCATCACGTGGCGAGACTGACACCAGACTGACACCATCATGATGTGAGGCTGACACCAGACTGACCCCATCACTAGGCGAGGCTGACACCAGACTGACCCCATCACGAGGCGAGGCTGACACCAGACTGACACCATCACGAGTTGAGACTGACACAAGACTGACACCATCAAGATGTGAGGCTGACACCAGACTGACCCCATCACGAGGCGAGGCTGACACCAGACTGACCCCATCATGAGGCGTGGCTGACACCAGACTGACACCATCATGATGTGAGGCTGACACCAGACTGACCCCATCACGAGGCGAGACTGACACCAGGACTGACCAGATCACGAGGCGAGGCTGACACCAGTCTGACCCCATCACGAGGCGAGGCTGACACCAGACTGACCCGATCACTAGGCGAGGCTGACACCAGACTGACCCCATCACGAGACGAGGCCTGACACCAGACTGACACCATCACGAGGCGAGGCTGACACCAGACTGACACCATCATGATGTGAGGCTGACCCTAGACTGACCCCATCACTTGGCGAGACTGACACCAGAACTGACCCCATCACGAGGCGAGGTTGACACGAGACTGACACCATCATGATGTGAGGCTGACACCAGACTGACCCCATCACGAGGCGAGGCTGACACCAGACTGACCCCATCACGAGACGAGGCTGACACCAGACTGACACCATCACGAGGCGAGGCTGACACCAGACTGACACCATCATGATGTGAGGCTGACACCAGACTGACCCCATCACTTGGCGAGACTGACACCAGAATGACCCCATCACGAGGCGAGGCTGACACCAGACTGACACCATCATGATGTGAGGCTGACACCAGACTGACCCCATCACGAGGCGAGGCTGACACCAGACTGACCCCATCACGAGGCGAGTCTGACACCAGACTGACACCATCACGAGGCGAGACTGACCACCAGACTGACACATCACGAGGCGAAGACTGACACCAGACTGACCCCATCACGAGGCGAGACTGACACCAGACTGACCCCATCACGAGGCGAGACTGACACCAGACTGACCACATCACGAGGCGAGGCTGACCCCAGACTGACCCCATCACGTGGCGAGGCTGACACCAGAATGACCCCGTCATGAGGCAAGGCTGACACCAGACAGACCCCATCACGAGGCGGGGCTGACACCAGACGGACCCCATCACGAGGCGAGGCTGACACCAAACTTACACCATCACGAGGCGAGGCTGACACCAGACTGACGCCATCACGGGGCGAGGCTGAAGCCAGACTGACCCCATCACGAGGCGAGGCTGACACCAGACTGACCCCATGACGAGGCGAGGCTGACACCAGACTGACCCCATCACGAGGCGAGGCTGACACCAGACTGACCCCATCAGGAGGCGAGGCTGACACCAGACTGACCCCATCACGAGGCAAGGCTGACACCAGACTGACACCATCACGAGGCGAGACTGACACCAGACTGACCCCATCACGAGGCGAGGCTGACACCAGACTGACACCATCACGAGGCGAGACTGACACCAGACTGACCCCATCATGAGGTGAGGCTGACACCAGACTGACCCCATCACTAGCGAGGCTGACAACAGACTGACACCATCACGAGGCGAGGCTGACACCAGACTGACCCCATCATGAGGCGAGGCTGACACCAGACTGACCCATCACGAGGCGAGGCTGACACCAGACTGACCCCATCACGAGGCGAGACTGACACCAGACAGACCCCATCACGGGGCGAGGCTGACACCAGACTGACCCCATCACGAGGCGTGGCTGACACCAGACTGACACCATCATGATGTGAGGCTGACACCAGACAGACCCCGTCACGAGGCGAGACTGACACCAGACTGACCCCATCACGAGGCGTGGCTGACACCAGACTGACACCATCATGATGTGAGGCTGACACCAGACTGACCACATCACGAGGCGAGGCTGACACCAGACTGACACCATCACGAGGCGAGACTGACACCAGACTGACACCATCACGAAGCAAGGCTGACACCAGACTGACCCCATCACGAGGCGAGGCTGACACCAGACTGACCCCATCATGAGGCGAGGCTGACCCCAGACTGACCCCATCACGTGGCGAGGCTGACACCAGACTGACCCCGTCACGAGGCAAGGCTGACACCAGACTGACCCCATCACGAGGCGGGGCTGACACCAGACTGACCCCATCACGAGGCGAGGCTGACACCAGACTGACCCCATCACGAGGCGGGGCTGACACCAGACTGACCCCATCACGAGGCGAGACTGACACTAGATTGACCCTATCACGAGGCGTGGCTGACACCAGACTGACACCATCAGGATGTGAGGCTGACACAAGACTGACCCCATCACGAGGCGAGGCTGACACCAGACTGACCACATCACGAGACGAGACTGACACCAGACTGACCCCATCACGAGGCGAGGCTGACACCAGACTGACCCCATCACGAGGCAAGGCTGACACCAGACTGACCACATCATGAGGCGAGGCTGACACCAGACTGACCCCATCACGAGGCGAGGCTGACACCAGACTGACACCATCACGATGTGAGTCTGACACCAGATTGACCCCATCACGAGGCGAGGTTGACACAAGACTGACCCCATCACGAGGCGAGGTTGACACCAGACTGACACCATCACGAGGCGAGACTGACACCAGACAGACAACATCACGAAGCAAGGCTGACACCAGACTGACCCCATCACGAGGCGAGGCTGACACCAGACTGACCCCATCACGAGGCGAGGCTGACACCAGACTGACCCCATCACGAGGCGATGCTGACAACAGACTGACACCATCATGATGTGAGGCTGACACCAGACTGACACCATAACTAGCGAGGCTGACACCAGACTGACACCAAAACGAGGCGAGGCTGACACCAGACTGACCCCATCACGAGGCGAGGCTGACACCAGACTGACCCATCACGAGGCGAGGCTGACACCAGACTGACCCCATCACGAAGCGAGACTGACACCAGACTGACCCCATCACGGGGCGAGGCTGACACCAGACTGACCCCATCACGAGGCGAGACTGACACCAGATTGACCCCATCACAAGGCGTGGCTGACACCAGACTGACACCATCATGATGTGAGGCTGACACCAGACTGACCCCATCACGAGGCGAGGCTGACACCAGACTGACCACATCACGAGACGAGACTGACACCAGACTGACCCCATCACGAGGCGAGGCTGACACCAGACTGACCCCATCACGAGGCGAGGCTGACACCAGACTGACCCCATCACTAGGCAAGGCTGACACCAGACTGACCCCATCACGAGGCGAGGCTGACACGAGACTGACACCATCACGATGTGAGGCTGACACCAGACTGACCCCATCACTAGGCGAGGCTGACACCAGACTGACCCCATCACGAGGCGAGGCTGACACCAGACAGACCCCATCACGGGGCGAGGCTGACACCAGACTGACCCCATCACGAGGCGAGACTGACACCAGACTGACCCCATCACGAGGCGTGGCTGACACGAGACTGACACCATCATGATGTGAGGCTGACACAAGACTGACCCCATCACGAGGCGAGACTGACACCAGACTGACCCCATCACGAGGCGAGGCTGACACCAGACTGACCCCATCACGAGGCAAGGCTGACACCAGACTGACCCCATCACGAGGCGAGGCTGACACGAGACTGACACCATCACGATGTGAGGCTGACACCAGACTGACCCCATCACTAGGCGAGGCTGACACCAGACTGACCCCATCACGAGGCGAGGCTGACACCAGACAGACCCCATCACGGGGCGAGGCTGACACCAGACTGACCCCATCACGAGGCGAGACTGACACCAGACTGACCCCATCACGAGGCGTGGCTGACACGAGACTGACACCATCATGATGTGAGGCTGACACAAGACTGACACCATCACGAGGCGAGACTGACACCAGACTGACCCCATCACGAGGCGAGGCTGACACCAGACTGACCCCATCACGAGGCGAGGCTGACCCCATCACTAGGCGAGGCTGACACCAGACTGACACCATCACGAGGCGAGGCTGACACCAGACTGACACCATCATGATGTGAGGCTGACACCAGACTGACCCCATCACTTGGCGAGACTGACACCAGACTGACCCCATCACGAGGCGAGGCTGACACCAGACTGACACCATCATGATGTGAGGCTGACACCAGACTGACCCCATCACGAGGCGAGGCTGACACCAGACTGACCCCATCACGAGGCGAGGCTGACACGAGACTGACACCATCACGAGGCGAGGCTGACACCAGACTGACACCATCACGATGTGAGGCTGACACCAGACTGACCCCATCACGAGGCAAGGCTGACACGAGACTGACCCCATCACGAGGCGAGGCTGACACCAGACTGACACCATCATGATGTGAGGCTGACACCAGACTGACCCCATCATGAGGCGAGGTTGACACCAGACTGACACCATCACGTGGCGAGACTGACACCAGACTGACACCATCATGATGTGAGGCTGACACCAGACTGACCCCATCACTAGGCGAGGCTGACACCAGACTGACCCCATCACGAGGCGAGGCTGACACCAGACTGACACCATCACGAGTTTAGACTGACACAAGACTGACACCATCAAGATGTGAGGCTGACACCAGACTGACCCCATCACGAGGCGAGGCTGACACCAGACTGACCCCATCACGAGGCGAGGCTGACACCAGACTGACCCCATCACGAGGCGAGGCTGACACCAGACTGATCCCATCACGAGGCGAGGCTGACACCAGACTGACCCATCACGAGTCGAGGCTGACACCAGACTGACCCCATCACGAGGCGAGACTGACACCAGACTGACCCCAACATGAGGCGAGACTGACACCAGACTGACCCCATCACGAGGCGAGGCTGACACCAGACTGACCCCATCACGGGACGAGTCTGACACCAGACTGACCCCATCACGGGACGAGGCTGACACCAGACTGACCCCATCACGAGGCGAGGCTGACACCAGACTGACCCCATCACGAGGCGAGGCTGACACCAGACTGACACCATCACGAGTCGAGACTGACACAAGACTGACACCATCATGATGTGAGGCTGACACCAGACTGACCCCATCACGAGGCGAGGCTGAAACCAGACTGACACCATCACGAGGCGAGGCTGACACCAGACTGACACCATAACTAGCGAGGCTGACACCAGACTGACACCATCACGTGGCGTGGCTGACACCATACTGACCCATGACGAGGCGAGGCTGACACCAGACTGACCCATCATGAAGCGAGACTGACACAAGACTGACCCCATCACGGGGCGAGGCTGACACCAGACTGACCCCATCACGAGGCGAGACTGACACTAGATTGACCCCATCACGATTCGTGGCTGACACCAGACTGACACCATCATGATGTGAGGCTGACACCAGACTGACCCCATCACGAGGCGAGGCTGACACCAGACTGACCACATCACGAGACGAGACTGACACCAGACTGACCCCATCACGAGGCGAGGCTGACACCAGACTGACCCCATCACGGGACGAGTCTGACACCAGACTGACCCCATCACGGGACGAGGCTGACACCAGACTGACCCCATCACGAGGCGAGGCTGACACCAGACTGACCCCATCACGAGGCGAGGCTGACACCAGACTGACACCATCACGAGTCGAGACTGACACAAGACTGACACCATCATGATGTGAGGCTGACACCAGACTGACCCCATCACGAGGCGAGGCTGAAACCAGACTGACACCATCACGAGGCGAGGCTGACACCAGACTGACACCATAACTAGCGAGGCTGACACCAGACTGACACCATCACGTGGCGAGGCTGACACCATACTGACCCATCACGAGGCGAGGCTGACACCAGACTGACCCATCATGAAGCGAGACTGACACAAGACTGACCCCATCACGGGGCGAGGCTGACACCAGACTGACCCCATCACGAGGCGAGGCTGACACCAGACTGACCCCATCACGAGGCGAGTCTGACACCAGACTGACACCATCACGAGGCGAGACTGACACCAGACTGACACCATCACGAGGCGAGACTGACACCAGACTGACCTCATCACGAGGCGAGACTGACACCAGACTGACCCCATCACGAGGCGAGACTGACACCAGACTGACCCCATCACGAGGCGAGGCTGACCCCAGACTGACCCCATCACGTGGCGAGGCTGACACCAGAATGACCCCGTCATGAGGCAAGGTTGACACCAGACAGACCCCATCACGAGGCGGGGCTGACACCAGACGGACCCCATCACGAGGCGAGGCTGACACCAAACTTACACCATCACGAGGCGAGGCTGACACCAGACTGACGCCATCACGGGGCGAGGCTGAAGCCAGACTGACCCCATCACGAGGCGAGGCTGACACCAGACTGACCCCATGACGAGGCGAGGCTGACACCAGACTGACCCCATCACGAGGCGAGGCTGACACCAGACTGACCCCATCAGGAGGCGAGGCTGACACCAGACTGACCCCATCACGAGGCGAGGCTGACACCAGACTGACACCATCACGAGGCGAGACTGACACCAGACTGACCCCATCACGAGGCGAGGCTGACACCAGACTGACACCATCACGAGGCGAGACTGACACCAGACTGACCCCATCATGAGGCGAGGCTGACACCAGACTGACCCCATCACTAGCGAGGCTGACAACAGACTGACACCATCACGAGGCGAGGCTGACACCAGACTGACCCCATCATGAGGCGAGGCTGACACCAGACTGACCCATCACGAGGCGAGGCTGACACCAGACTGACCCCATCACGAGGCGAGACTGACACCAGACAGACCCCATCACGGGGCGAGGCTGACACCAGACTGACCCCATCACGAGGCGTGGCTGACACCAGACTGACACCATCATGATGTGAGGCTGACACCAGACAGAAAAACTCATACAAATGAGCGCAGAGAGGCCACTCCAGGTGGAAACATGTGAACAGTTAATCATGAGCTCACCACTGCTGCCTTGTTAATCATATGCATGATGAAGAGAACTGGAAAAAAAAGCGCTGTGGAAAATGCTCTCAGACAAGCACCTTAGTGGAGGTGCATCTTTATTGGGTGAGATAAAGTAGCAAGTATAATAAAATTAACCAGCCTGAAGTGGACAGTGTGATTCCAATAGACGGCCCGTCCGCTCTGAGGGGAGCTGAGATCAAAGAATGCTCCTGTCGGCTTCAAATCACGTGGTGTCAGCGTACCAGCGTCCTGGGTGGTGTCACCATGGCAAACGAAGGCAGTGTCCGGCGTAGGCTTCAGCTGGGAGCATATGTGGGGTTACCAAGACGACATGTTTCGCGCAGTTGCGCTTTGTCAAGTCTCTGGTAACCATGGCCGGCGGCCATTATATAGAAGACCATTAAAGGGAAGGCTGGCTGAGTGTAATTAGCAGGGGATGGGGTGTCAATCAGAGCGGACGGCTCGTCCTGAAGCAATGCTGAATACAAATTTAAAGGTACAGATTGCAAGTTATAAAAAATGATATGTATAAAAACAATAGCATTGGAAAGCATGATATACTTTCATCTTTAGTGAAATAAAGGTAATACAATAACAAAAAAAAAACAAAAAAAAAACAAAAAAACACACAAGTTAAAAATGACATCGCTGGTTCATGGAAGCTATGTCAAAAATTGCGTTTACAGTGAGGTAATTATGGGTATATGGGCAAAGAAGGGAGTAGGGAGAAGTGAATGCTAGGCATATGAAAATGACTGTATCAAAGGTATATGAAAATGACTGTATAAAAGGTATGACTAAAAGGAATATAATAAAATCAATCCTGGTATCAAATTAGGTAGCTCATATGTTCATAATTAAATAAATATAATAGATGCGTAATAACATGTATTCGTAATTGAGTGCACAGAATATATACATGGTGACAGTGCAGATTAAAAAACAAGGATTAAAAGAAGACAATACTGTATGTAATAAAAAACACACTGGAGGATCCTAGTTCCGGGGACTAGAAGTCAAACTTGTTAAATAATGCTATGGATTTCAAGATCCTCATTGAGACCATTGGGGGTCATAGAACCTAATTTGTAGATCCAGAACGTCTCTCTCTTACACAAACGGGCTAGTCTTTCATTGTCAGTAAATGTACCCTTTGGAATATGTTCGATTGCTAAGACCTCAAGAAGACTGAAATTATTTTGATGGGATTGCAAAAAGTGCCTAGGGACACTATGCTTATCGCATCCATCTCTTATAAGTCTTCTGTGCTCCCCTATGCGTTTGCGTAGAGGGCGTGTGGTTCGGCCTACATATAGGAGCTTACACGGGCATGTGAGAACGTATATGACGTGGTCAGTTGCACACGTTATAAACTGACGAATGTGGTAGCTGTTGCCCTGGGAGTCCAAAAACTGTGATCTACCATGGGTGATGGACTTACAGGTGAGACAACCTCTTTTGTTGCATCTGTAGATACCAATTCTGTCGTCAAATGTAGGAAGGGGGCCGTTGTCTATGTAGGTGGACAGTGACATTTTGCTTGGGGCTAGAATGTTTTTCAAACAACGGGCTCTCTTGAAAGTTACTTGTGGGGCGCGTGGGAGATTAGGTGCTAATCTAGGATCTAATTGTAAAATGTGCCAGTGTTTGCGAATGATGTTTGTAATATCACGATGTGATGTGTTGAAACCAGTGATGAACCTAACCGAGTTAGACTGGTCACGGGCCTGAGTGTATGTTCGGTCTATCAATACTCTATGTTTGGTATATGCGTTTTTTATAAGGGAAGGGGGATAGCCTTTCTCAGAAAACTTTTTTGAAAGGAGAGAACCTTGTTCTTGGTAATCACATAATTTTGAACAGTTCTTCCTTAGTCTTTGGAATTGGCCACTGGGAATATTATTTTTCCAGGCTGGATGGTGACAGCTAGAATAGTGTAGATATGGGTTCCCACTAGTGGGTTTGGTGTAATTTGTACTACAAATTTCATTATCTGTGACTGACAAAACCAAGTCTAAAAAGATTATATCTTGAGAGTTAAAAACATGAGTAAAAGAAAGTCCAAGGTAGTTTGAATTGCAATATGCGACAAAAGATAAAAATTCGTTTAAATCACCATCCCAGATTAATAAAATGTCATCAATATAGCGCCCAAAAAAAATGATATATTTGGCAAAGGGGTTGTTTATTTGTATATATTGTTTCTCCCAAAAGCCCATTGTGAGATTGGCGTAACAAGGGGCGAAATTCGCTCCCATCGCAGTCCCTTTAGTTTGCAAGTAAAATTGGTCAAGGAATGTAAAATAATTATGGGTAAGGCAAAATTCTGTACATTCAATAATAAATTTGGCTTGGGTGGAGTTGATAGAACTTTCAGAAGATAAGAAATATTGAAGAGCCTGTAGGCCTATGTGGTGGGGGATTGATGTGTATAAGGAAGTTACATCAAGTGATGCCCAATGATACCCATGTTTCCACTGATAATGGCTGAGGATTTCTATCACATGACTGGAGTCTCTGATGTATGACGGCAATTGTACAACTAATGGTTGGAGAAAATGGTCGATGTATTTAGAAAGGCCATTAGTAAAACTATTGGTGCTTGCAATAATAGGACGGCCAGGGGGATGTGTAGTAGATTTGTGTATTTTTGGCAAATGATAAAAATATGGGGTACTACAAATAGGGGGAAGGAGAAAAGACTTTTCTCTCTTATTAATTACGCTATCATTATAGGCTTTGTCAATGAGTAATTTGAGGGCTATTTGATATTCTGGTAAGGGATCTGCCTTTAGTAACTGATATGTATCGATATCGGAAAGGAGACGAATGGACTCATTGATGTAATCACTGGTGTGTTGTACAACAAGACTTCCTCCTTTATCAGCTTGCTTGATGACAATGTTTTTATTGTTCTCTAAGTCTTTTAGGGCTTGTGCTTCGGAATTGCTCATGTTATAACTGATAGGTGGCTTATTGCACAAGCTGAGAAGATCTTTATAAGCTGCCTGGTAGAAGGTCTCAATGTATGGTCCCTTGGACTGTACTGGAAAGAAACTGGATTTGGATTTAAAACTGGTGTGAATGATATCTGGGTCTAAGGAAATCTTAGGTGTTTGCATGTTAGAAGGATGGCTTTCCATCCATAGATCCTCTAGCATCTGGACTAATATTCTATCATCTTCTTGAAGAGAAGTGTCTGTATTGATAGTATGAGAATCAATACTAATAGTTTGGGGATCAGTGTCAGATGGGGAGATATTAGAAAAATGTCTTTTGATAGTTAAAGACCGAACAAAACGATTTAGGTCTTGAAATAGGTAAAATTTGTTAGGACCAGATGCAGGGGAGAAACTGAGTCCTTTCCGGAGTAAAGATAGCTCATCATTAGATAGTATGTGTGAGGAGAGATTAAAAATCTTTACTGTACTATTGTGCTCGGTGAGTCTAGTTTCTCTTTCTTTTTTAGCCTGGAATCTCTTTCCACCACGTCTGCCTCTTCTAGTTTTCTTTTTTCTTTTACTGTCCCCATTGGGAGGGTCTCTAAAAAAACTTGTGAAAGGGAGCTGGGATCACTTTCTGATGGTAGTCGGGAAGGGGGTATAGAATTTCCTGTGATGAAGGAATTTAGGTCCTGAGATAAAGGACCATAACGGTTTGGAGTAGGAATTGAAAAAGAATTGTTTAGTGGTAAATCTGTGCTAATGGATGAGATGGGATTGGAAAGATTATGGTACTCCATGGTAATTTGACTTTTGTCTACTACTGGGAATTCAGAGCCTACAAGTGTACGTTCATCCATATTACTTACCACATACAACAACCCTTTTCCCTTGAAGGCTTGGTTTCATTCAACCCCCCCCTCCCTTTTCGGTTTCAAAGTGATGTTCCACTAACTTACAAGTTGCCATTACATGCAGTTTTCTATGAAGATCTGGCTAGATAGACTTTTATTCTACGTATTGCATGACACACTTCATGCGTTTTCATTTCTATTTTTGGACTTACTGAAGTGTTCAAAACGCACTTATTATCATCAAACACTGTCTGCGAACAGTAAATAAAGTCTGCTTTTATATGGTATTATATGATATAGTCTATATGGTTTTACCAATTCCTTATTGTATAGAAGAGTTATAATATAATTTTTTTGCACCACAACGCACTTTTTTTTTTTTTTTTTTTTTTTTTTTCTCCTTTCCTTGCTTCTCTCCCACCATGGCCAACTTGAGATACACCAGATTACAGTCTATATTTAGTCATTTGAATTCCCACCAAACAAACACCCAATTACATGCTATTTTATCTCCTAAAGAAATAACACCTCCTCATACAAAAGACTATGAAAATAGAATGAGACAAGCTTTTGTTCAGTTGCAATATGCAAAACAGTTTGAAAATGCACAATGGTGGGACCTCTCTTTCCTTAAAAAATATTTAGAACTTGGGATAACACCAAGAGGCCTACGCATTAAAAAACACTGTGATTTTCTTGATGACGACCTCAAAAAAGACTGGGAACTGATCTCTGAGTTCTGCACTACCAAATGGATTAAATTAATCATCCAACAAAGGGAACGCAAACTAAAACTGGCAGAAACCAAAATTAAGGAAAAAGAAAATAAAATTCAAGAGTTCAGCTCCTCATGTCTTTACCAAAAATGGAGAAAAACATTAGATACCAATATTCTTAAAAATGAGGATGACATAGTATCCAAAAAACTAGGAAAATTAGATAGAGATATCGAAGACTACAAGTTAGGTCACATCTTTACATGGAACAGAAAACAAAGTAAGATCAATATTCCCTCTGTTACAAAGTTTCCCCCCACAGAGATTCCCAAAAAATTTAACAAACATAAACGACCTCATAATTACTTAAAACCCCTTCCCCCTTCCTCCTCCATCCAACATACACCCAGCACGACCTTTCCAACACCATCATCATCCATTGAATCTACATCTATTAATCTATTAATTCAACATTCCGATGCCATTGGTGTTTCCCTGCCTAACCCTCCCCCTCCCAACAATGTCACAACCTCCAGTAATAATCTTTCCAATCCCATCTCATCCATTAGCACAGATTTACCACTAAACAATTCTTTTTCAATTCCTACTCCAAACCGTTATGGTCCTTTATCTCAGGACCTAAATTCCTTCATCACAGGAAATTCTATACCCCCTTCCCGACTACCATCAGAAAGTGATCCCAGCTCCCTTTCACAAGTTTTTTTAGAGACCCTCCCAATGGGGACAGTAAAAGAAAAAAGAAAACTAGAAGAGGCAGACGTGGTGGAAAGAGATTCCAGGCTAAAAAAGAAAGAGAAACTAGACTCACCGAGCACAATAGTACAGTAAAGATTTTTAATCTCTCCTCACACATACTATCTAATGATGAGCTATCTTTACTCCGGAAAGGACTCAGTTTCTCCCCTGCATCTGGTCCTAACAAATTTTACCTATTTCAAGACCTAAATCGTTTTGTTCGGTCTTTAACTATCAAAAGACATTTTTCTAATATCTCCCCATCTGACACTGATCCCCAAACTATTAGTATTGATTCTCATACTATCAATACAGACACTTCTCTTCAAGAAGATGATAGAATATTAGTCCAGATGCTAGAGGATCTATGGATGGAAAGCCATCCTTCCAACATGCAAACACCTAAGATTTCCTTAGACCCAGATATCATTCACACCAGTTTTAAATCCAAATCCAGTTTCTTTCCAGTACAGTCCAAGGGACCATACATTGAGACCTTCTACCAGGCAGCTTATAAAGATCTTCTCAGCTTGTGCAATAAGCCACCTATCAGTTATAACATGAGCAATTCCGAAGCACAAGCCCTAAAAGACTTAGAGAACAATAAAAACATTGTCATCAAGCAAGCTGATAAAGGAGGAAGTCTTGTTGTACAACACACCAGTGATTACATCAATGAGTCCATTCGTCTCCTTTCCGATATCGATACATATCAGTTACTAAAGGCAGATCCCTTACCAGAATATCAAATAGCCCTCAAATTACTCATTGACAAAGCCTATAATGATAGCGTAATTAATAAGAGAGAAAAGTCTTTTCTCCTTCCCCCTATTTGTAGTACCCCATATTTTTATCATTTGCCAAAAATACACAAATCTACTACACATCCCCCTGGCCGTCCTATTATTGCAAGCACCAATAGTTTTACTAATGGCCTTTCTAAATACATCGACCATTTTCTCCAACCATTAGTTGTACAATTGCCGTCATACATCAGAGACTCCAGTCATGTGATAGAAATCCTCAGCCATTATCAGTGGAAACATGGGTATCATTGGGCATCACTTGATGTAACTTCCTTATACACATCAATCCCCCACCACATAGGCCTACAGGCTCTTCAATATTTCTTATCTTCTGAAAGTTCTATCAACTCCACCCAAGCCAAATTTATTATTGAATGTACAGAATTTTGCCTTACCCATAATTATTTTACATTCCTTGACCAATTTTACTTGCAAACTAAAGGGACTGCGATGGGAGCGAATTTCGCCCCTTGTTACGCCAATCTCACAATGGGCTTTTGGGAGAAACAATATATACAAATAAACAACCCCTTTGCCAAATATATCATTTTTTTTGGGCGCTATATTGATGACATTTTATTAATCTGGGATGGTGATTTAAACGAATTTTTATCTTTTGTCGCATATTGCAATTCAAACTACCTTGGACTTTCTTTTACTCATGTTTTTAACTCTCAAGATATAATCTTTTTAGACTTGGTTTTGTCAGTCACAGATAATGAAATTTGTAGTACAAATTACACCAAACCCACTAGTGGGAACCCATATCTACACTATTCTAGCTGTCACCATCCAGCCTGGAAAAATAATATTCCCAGTGGCCAATTCCAAAGACTAAGGAAGAACTGTTCAAAATTATGTGATTACCAAGAACAAGGTTCTCTCCTTTCAAAAAAGTTTTCTGAGAAAGGCTATCCCCCTTCCCTTATAAAAAACGCATATACCAAACATAGAGTATTGATAGACCGAACATACACTCAGGCCCGTGACCAGTCTAACTCGGTTAGGTTCATCACTGGTTTCAACACATCACATCGTGATATTACAAACATCATTCGCAAACACTGGCACATTTTACAATTAGATCCTAGATTAGCACCTAATCTCCCACGCGCCCCACAAGTAACTTTCAAGAGAGCCCGTTGTTTGAAAAACATTCTAGCCCCAAGCAAAATGTCACTGTCCACCTACATAGACAACGGCCCCCTTCCTACATTTGACGACAGAATTGGTATCTACAGATGCAACAAAAGAGGTTGTCTCACCTGTAAGTCCATCACCCATGGTAGATCACAGTTTTTGGACTCCCAGGGCAACAGCTACCACATTCGTCAGTTTATAACGTGTGCAACTGACCACGTCATATACGTTCTCACATGCCCGTGTAAGCTCCTATATGTAGGCCGAACCACACGCCCTCTACGCAAACGCATAGGGGAGCACAGAAGACTTATAAGAGATGGATGCGATAAGCATAGTGTCCCTAGGCACTTTTTGCAATCCCATCAAAATAATTTCAGTCTTCTTGAGGTCTTAGCAATCGAACATATTCCAAAGGGTACATTTACTGACAATGAAAGACTAGCCCGTTTGTGTAAGAGAGAGACGTTCTGGATCTACAAATTAGGTTCTATGACCCCCAATGGTCTCAATGAGGATCTTGAAATCCATAGCATTATTTAACAAGTTTGACTTCTAGTCCCCGGAACTAGGATCCTCCAGTGTGTTTTTTATTACATACAGTATTGTCTTCTTTTAATCCTTGTTTTTTAATCTGCACTGTCACCATGTATATATTCTGTGCACTCAATTACGAATACATGTTATTACGCATCTATTATATTTATTTAATTATGAACATATGAGCTACCTAATTTGATACCAGGATTGATTTTATTATATTCCTTTTAGTCATACCTTTTATACAGTCATTTTCATATACCTTTGATACAGTCATTTTCATATGCCTAGCATTCACTTCTCCCTACTCCCTTCTTTGCCCATATACCCATAATTACCTCACTGTAAACGCAATTTTTGACATAGCTTCCATGAACCAGCGATGTCATTTTTAACTTGTGTGTTTTTTTGTTTTTTTTTTGTTTTTTTTTTGTTATTGTATTACCTTTATTTCACTAAAGATGAAAGTATATCATGCTTTCCAATGCTATTGTTTTTATACATATCATTTTTTATAACTTGCAATCTGTACCTTTAAATTTGTATTCAGCATTGCTTCAGGACGAGCCGTCCGCTCTGATTGACACCCCATCCCCTGCTAATTACACTCAGCCAGCCTTCCCTTTAATGGTCTTCTATATAATGGCCGCCGGCCATGGTTACCAGAGACTTGACAAAGCGCAACTGCGCGAAACATGTCGTCTTGGTAACCCCACATATGCTCCCAGCTGAAGCCTACGCCGGACACTGCCTTCGTTTGCCATGGTGACACCACCCAGGACGCTGGTACGCTGACACCACGTGATTTGAAGCCGACAGGAGCATTCTTTGATCTCAGCTCCCCTCAGAGCGGACGGGCCGTCTATTGGAATCACACTGTCCACTTCAGGCTGGTTAATTTTATTATACTTGCTACTTTATCTCACCCAATAAAGATGCACCTCCACTAAGGTGCTTGTCTGAGAGCATTTTCCACAGCGCTTTTTTTTCCAGTTCTCTGACACCAGACAGACCCCGTCACGAGGCGAGACTGACACCAGACTGACCCCATCACGAGGCGTGGCTGACACCAGACTGACACCATCATGATGTGAGGCTGACACCAGACTGACCACATCACGAGGCGAGGCTGACACCAGACTGACACCATCACGAGGCGAGACTGACACCAGACTGACACCATCACGAAGCAAGGCTGACACCAGACTGACCCCATCACGAGGCGAGGCTGACCCCAGACTGACCCCATCACGTGGCGAGGCTGACACCAGACTGACCCCGTCACGAGGCAAGGCTGACACCAGACTGACCCCATCACGAGGCGGGGCTGACACCAGACTGACCCCATCACGAGGCGAGGCTGACACCAAACTTACACCATCACGAGGCGAGGCTGACACCAGACTGACCCCGTTACGAGGCGAGGCTGACACCAGACTGACCCCATCACGAGGCGAGGCTGACAACAGACTGACCCCATCACGAAGCGAGACTGACACCAGACTGACCCCATCATGGGGCGAGGCTGACACCAGACTGACCCCATCACGAAGCGAGACTGACACCAGACTGACCCCATCATGGGGCGAGGCTGACACCAGACTGACCCCATCACGAGGCGAGACTGACACTAGATTGACCCTATCACGAGGCGAGGCTGACACCAGACTGACCCCATCACGAGGCGATGCTGACAACAGACTGACACCATCATGATGTGAGGCTGACACCAGACTGACACCATAACTAGCGAGGCTGACACCAGACTGACACCAAAACGAGGCGAGGCTGACACCAGACTGACCCCATCACGAGGCGAGGCTGACACCAGACTGACCCATCACGAGGCGAGGCTGACACCAGACTGACCCCATCACGAAGCGAGACTGACACCAGACTGACCCCATCACGGGGCGAGGCTGACACCAGACTGACCCCATCACGAGGCGAGACTGACACCAGATTGACCCCATCACAAGGCGTGGCTGACACCAGACTGACACCATCATGATGTGAGGCTGACACCAGACTGACCCCATCACGAGGCGAGGCTGACACCAGACTGACCACATCACGAGACGAGACTGACACCAGACTGACCCCATCACGAGGCGAGGCTGACACCAGACTGACCCCATCACGAGGCGAGGCTGACACCAGACTGACCCCATCACTAGGCAAGGCTGACACCAGACTGACCCCATCACGAGGCGAGGCTGACACGAGACTGACACCATCACGATGTGAGGCTGACACCAGACTGACCCCATCACTAGGCGAGGCTGACACCAGACTGACCCCATCACGAGGCGAGGCTGACACCAGACAGACCCCATCACGGGGCGAGGCTGACACCAGACTGACCCCATCACGAGGCGAGACTGACACCAGACTGACCCCATCACGAGGCGTGGCTGACACGAGACTGACACCATCATGATGTGAGGCTGACACAAGACTGACCCCATCACAAGGCGAGACTGACACCAGACTGACCCCATCACGAGGCGAGGCTGACACCAGACTGACCCCATCACGAGGCGAGGCTGACACCAGACTGACCCCATCACTAGGCGAGGCTGACACCAGACTGACACCATCACGAGGCGAGGCTGACACCAGACTGACACCATCATGATGTGAGGCTGACACCAGACTGACCCCATCACTTGGCGAGACTGACACCAGACTGACCCCATCACGAGGCGAGGCTGACACCAGACTGACACCATCATGATGTGAGGCTGACACCAGACTGACCCCATCACGAGGCGAGGCTGACACCAGACTGACCCCATCACGAGGCGAGGCTGACACGAGACTGACACCATCACGAGGCGAGGCTGACACCAGACTGACACCATCACGATGTGAGGCTGACACCAGACTGACCCCATCACGAGGCAAGGCTGACACGAGACTGACCCCATCACGAGGCGAGGCTGACACCAGACTGACACCATCATGATGTGAGGCTGACACCAGACTGACCCCATCATGAGGCGAGGTTGACACCAGACTGACACCATCACGTGGCGAGACTGACACCAGACTGACACCATCATGATGTGAGGCTGACACCAGACTGACCCCATCACTAGGCGAGGCTGACACCAGACTGACCCCATCACGAGGCGAGGCTGACACCAGACTGACACCATCACGAGTTTAGACTGACACAAGACTGACACCATCAAGATGTGAGGCTGACACCAGACTGACCCCATCACGAGACGAGACTGACACCAGACTGACCCCATCACGAGGCGAGGCTGACACCAGACTGACCCCATCACTAGCGAGGCTGACAACAGACTGACACCATCACGAGGCGAGGCTGACACCAGACTGACACCATCACGAGGCGAGGCTGACACCAGACTGACACCATCATGATGTGAGGCTGACACCAGAGTGACCCCATCACTAGGCGAGACTGAAACCAGAATGACCCCATCACGAGGCGAGGCTGACACCAGACTGACCCCATCACGAGGCGAGACTGACACCAGACTGACCCCATTACGAGGCGAAGCTGACACCAGACTGACACCATCATGATGTGAGGCTGACACCAGACTGACCCCATCACTAGGCGAGGCTGACACCAGACTGACACCATCACGAGGCGAGACTGACACCAGACTGACCCCATCACGAGGCGAGGCTGACACCAGACTGACACCATCACGAGGCGAGACTGACACCAGACTGACCCCATCACGAGGCTAGGCTGACACCAGACTGACTCCAGACTGACACCATCACGAGGCGAGACTGACCCCATCACGAGGCGAGACTGACACCAGACTGACCCCATCACGAGGCGAAACTGACACCAGACTGACCTCATCACGAGGCGAGACTGAAACCAGACTGACCCCATCACGAGGCGAGACTGACACCAGACTGACCCCATCACGAGGCGAAACTGACACCAGACTGACCTCATCACGAGGCAAGACTGACACCAGACTGACCCCATCACGAGGCGAGGCTGACACCAGACTGACCCCAACACGGGACGAGTCTGACACCAGACTGACCCCATCACGAGGCGAAACTGACACCAGACTGACCCCATCACGAGGCGAGGCTGACACCAGACTGACACCATCACGATGTGAGGCTGACACCAGACTGACCCCATCACGTGGCGAGGCTGAAAACAGACTGACACCATCACGAGGCGAGGCTGACACCAGACTGATCCCATCACGAGGCGAGGCTGACACCAGACTGACCCATCACGAGGCGAGGCTGACACCAGACTGACCCCATCACGAGGCGAGACTGACACCAGACTGACCCCAACACGAGGCGAGACTGACACCAGACTGACCCCATCACGAGGCGAGGCTGACACAAGACTGACCCCATCACGGGGCGAGGCTGACACCAGACTGACCCCATCACGAGGCGAGACTGACACTAGATTGACCCCATCACGATTCGTGGCTGACACCAGACTGACACCATCATGATGTGAGGCTGACACCGGACTGACCCCATCACGAGGCGAGGCTGACACCAGACTGACCACATCACGAGACGAGACTGACACCAGACTGACCCCATCACGAGGCGAGGCTGACACCAGACTGACCCCATCATGAAGCGAGGCTGACACCAGACTGACACCATCACGAGGCGAAGCTGACACCAGACTGACACCATCACGATGTGAGGCTGACACCAGATTGACCCCATCACGAGGTGAGGCTGACACAAGACTGACCCCATCACTAGGAGAGACTGAAACCAGACTGACCCCATCACGAGGCGAGGCTGACACCAGACTGACCCCATCACGAGGCGAGACTGACACCAGACTGACCCCATCACGAGGCGAAGCTGACACCAGACTGACACCATCATGATGTGAGGCTGACACCAGACTGACCCCATCACGAGGCGAGGCGAGACACAAGACTGACCCCATCACGAGGCGAGACTGACACCAGACTGACCCCATCACGAGGCGAGGCTGACACCAGACTGACCCCATCACGAGGCTAGGCTGACACCAGACTGACACCATCACGAGGCGAGACTGACACCAGATTGACCCCATCACGAGGCGAGACTGACACCAGACTGACCCCATCACGAGGCGAGACTGACACCAGACTGACCCCATCACGAGGCGAGACTGACACCAGACTGACCCCATCACGAGGCGAGACTGACACCAGACTGACCCCATCACGAGGCGAGACTGACACCAGACTGACCCCATCACGGGTCGAGACTGACACCAGACTGACCCCATCAGGAGGCGAGGATGACACCAGACTGACCCCATCACGAGGCGAGGCTGACACCAGACTGACACCATCACGAGGCGAGACTGACACCAGACTGACCCCATCACGAGGCGAGGCTGACACCAGACTGACCACATCACTAGCGAGGCTGACAACAGACTGACACCATCACGAGGCGAGGCTGACATCAGACTGACCCCATCACGAGGCGAGGCTGACACCAGACTGACCCATCACGAGGCGAGGCTGACACCAGACTGACCCCATGACGAGGCGAGGCTGACACCAGACTGACCCCATCAGGAGGCGAGGCTGACACCAGACTGACCCCATCACGAGGCGAGGCTGACACCAGACTGACACCATCACGAGGCGAGACTGACACCAGACTGACCCCATCACGAGGCGAGACTGACACCAGACTGACCCCATCACGAGGCGAGGCTGACACCAGACTGACACCATCATGAGGCGAGACTGACACCAGACTGACCCCATCACGAGGCGAGGCTGACACCAGACTGACCACATCACTAGCGAGGCTGACAACAGACTGACCCCATCACTAGGCGAGGCTGACACAAGACTGACCCCATCACGAGACGAGGCTGACACCAGACTGACACCATCACGAGGCAAGGCTGACACCAGACTGACACCATCATGATGTGAGGCTGACACCAGACTGACCCCATCACTTGGCGAGACTGACACCAGACTGACCCCATCACGAGGCGAGGTTGACACCAGACTGACACCATCATGATGTGAGGCTGACACCAGACTGACCCCATCACGAGGCGAGGCTGACACCAGACTGACCCCATCACGAGACGATGCTGACACCAGACTGACACCATCACGAGGCGAGGCTGACACCAGATTGACACCATCATGATGTGAGGCTGACACCAGACTGACCCCATCACTTGGCGAGACTGACACCAGACTGACCCCATCACGAGGCGAGGCTGACACCAGACTGACACCATCATGATGTGAGGCTGACACCAGACTGACCCCATCACTAGGCGAGACTGACACCAGACTGACCCCATCACGAGGCGAGGCTGACACAAGACTGACCCCATCACGGGGCGAGGCTGACACCAGACTGACCCCATCACGAGGCGAGACTGACACTAGATTGACCCCATCACGATTCGTGGCTGACACCAGACTGACACCATCATGATGTGAGGCTGACACCGGACTGACCCCATCACGAGGCGAGGCTGACACCAGACTGACCACATCACGAGACGAGACTGACACCAGACTGACCCCATCACGAGGCGAGGCTGACACCAGACTGACCCCATCATGAAGCGAGGCTGACACCAGACTGACACCATCACGAGGCGAAGCTGACACCAGACTGACACCATCACGATGTGAGGCTGACACCAGATTGACCCCATCACGAGGTGAGGCTGACACAAGACTGACCCCATCACTAGGAGAGACTGAAACCAGACTGACCCCATCACGAGGCGAGGCTGACACCAGACTGACACCATCATGATGTGAGGCTGACACCAGACTGACCCCATCACTAGGCGAGGCTGACATCAGACTGACCCCATCACGAGGCGAGGCTGACACCAGACTGACACCATCACGAGTCGAGATTGACACAAGACTGACACCATCAAGATGTGAGGCTGACACCAGACTGACCCCATCACGAGGCGAGGCTGACACCACACTGACCACATCACGAAGCGAGGCTGACACCATACTGACCCCATCACAAGGCGAGGCTGACACCAGACTGACCCCATCACGAGGCGAGGCTGACCCCAGACTTACCCCATCACGTGGCGAGGATGACACCAGATTGACCCCGTCACGAGGCGAGGCTGACACCAGACTGACCCCATCACAAAGCGGGGCTGACACCAGACTGACCCCATCACGAGGCGAGGCTGACACCAAATTTACACCATCACGAGGCGAGGCTGACACCAGACTGACCCCATCACGAGGTGAGGCTGACACCAGACTGACCCCATCACGAGGCGAGGCTGACACCAGACTGACACCATAACTAGCGAGGCTGACACCAGACTGACACCATCACGTGGCGAGGCTGACACCATACTGACCCATCACGAGGCGAGGCTGACACCAGACTGACCCATCATGAAGCGAGACCTACACAAGACTGACCCCATCACGGGGCGAGGCAGACACCAGAATGACCCCTTCACGAGGCGAGACTAACACTAGATTGACCCCATCACGATTCGTGGCTGACACCAGACTGACACCATCATGATGTGAGGCTGACACCGGACTGACCCCATCACGAGGCGAGGCTGACACCAGACTGACCACATCACGAGACGAGACTGACATCAGACTGACCCCATCACGAGGCGAGGCTGACACCAGACTGACCCCATCACGAGGCGAGGCTGACACCAGACTGACACCATCACGATGTGAGACTGAAACCAGACTGACCCCATCACGAGGCGAGGCTGACACCAGACTGACCCCATCACGAGGCGAGACTGACACCAGACTGACCCCATCACGAGGCGAGGCTGACACCAGACTGACACCATCATGATGTGAGGCTGACACCAGACTGACCCCATCACGAGGCGAGGCGAGACACAAGACTGACCCCATCACGAGGCGAGACTGACACCAGACTGACCCCATCACGAGGCGAGGCTGACACCAGACTGACCCCATCACGAGGCTAGGCTGACACCAGACTGACACCATCACGAGGCGAGACTGACACCAGATTGACCCCATCACGAGGCGAGACTGACACCAGACTGACCCCATCACGAGGCGAGACTGACACCAGACTGACCCCATTACGAGGCGAGACTGACACCAGACTGACCCCATCACGAGGCGAGACTGACACCAGACTGACCCCATCACGAGGCGAGACTGACACCAGACTGACCCCATCACGGGGCGAGACTGACACCAGACTGACCCCATCACGAGGCGAGGCTGACACCAGACTGACCCCATCACGGGACGAGTCTGACTCCAGACTGACCCCAAAACGGGACGAGGCTGACACCAGACTGACCCCATCACGAGGCGAGGCTGACACCAGACTGACCCCATCACGAGGCGAGGCTGACCCCAGACTGACCCCATCACGTGGCGAGGCTAACACCAGAATGACCCCGTCACGAGGCGAGGCTGACACCAGACTGACACCATCACGAGGCGAGACTGACACCAGACTGACCCCATCACGAGGCGAGGCTGACACCAGACTGACCACATCACTAGCGAGGCTGACAACAGACTGACACCATCACGAGGCGAGGCTGACATCAGACTGACCCCATCACGAGGCGAGGCTGACACCAGACTGACCCATCACGAGGCGAGGCTGACACCAGACTGACCCCATGACGAGGCGAGGCTGACACCAGTCTGACCCCATCAGGAGGCGAGGCTGACACCAGACTGACCCCATCACGAGGCGAGGCTGACACCAGACTGACACCATCACGAGGCGAGACTGACACTAGACTGAGCCCAACACGAGGCGAGGCTGACACCAGACTGACACCATCATGAGGCGAGACTGACACCAGACTGACCCCATCACGAGGCGAGGCTGACACCAGACTGACCACATCACTAGCGAGGCTGACAACAGACTGACCCCATCACTAGGCGAGGCTGACACAAGACTGACCCCATCACGAGACGAGGCTGACACCAGACTGACACCATCACGAGGCGAGGCTGACACCAGACTGACACCATCATGATGTGAGGCTGACACCAGACTGACCCCATCACTTGGCGAGACTGACACCAGACTGACCCCATCACGAGGCGAGGTTGACACCAGACTGACACCATCATGATGTGAGGCTGACACCAGACTGACCCCATCACGAGGCGAGGCTGACACCAGACTGACCCCATCACGAGACGATGCTGACACCAGACTGACACCATCACGAGGCGAGGCTGACACCAGATTGACACCATCATGATGTGAGGCTGACACCAGACTGACCCCATCACTTGGCGAGACTGACACCAGACTGACCCCATCACGAGGCGAGGCTGACACCAGACTGACACCATCATGATGTGAGGCTGACACCAGACTGACACCATCACGAGGCGAGGCTGACACCAGACTGACCCCATCACGAGGCGAGGCTGACACCAGACTGACACCATCACGATGTGAGGCTGACACCAGACTGACCCCTTCACGAGGCGAGGCTGACTCCAGACTGACCCCATCACGAGGCGAGGCTGACACCAGACTGACACCATCATGATGTGAGGCTAACACCAGACTGACCCCATCACGAGGCGAGGTTGACACCAGACTGACACCATCACGTGGCGAGACTGACACCAGACTGACACCATCATGATGTGAGGCTGACACCAGACTGACCCCATCACTAGGCGAGGCTGACACCAGACTGACCCCATCACGAGGCGAGGCTGACACCAGACTGACACCATCACGAGTCGAGATTGACACAAGACTGACACCATCAAGATGTGAGGCTGACACCAGACTGACCCCATCACGAGGCGAGGCTGACACCAGACTGACCACATCACGAAGCGAGGCTGACACCATACTGACCCCATCACAAGGCGAGGCTGACACCAGACTGACCCCATCACGAGGCGAGGCTGACCCCAGACTTACCCCATCACGTGGCGAGGCTGACACCAGATTGACCCCGTCACGAGGCGAGGCTGACACCAGACTGACCCCATCACAAAGCGGGGCTGACACCAGACTGACCCCATCACGAGGCGAGGCTGACACCAAATTTACACCATCACGAGGCGAGGCTGACACCAGACTGACCCCATCACGAGGTGAGGCTGACATCAGACTGACCCCATCACGAGGCGAGGCTGACACCAGACTGACCCATCACGAGGCGAGGCTGACACCAGACTGACCCCATCACGAGGCGAGACTGACACCAGACAGACCCCATCACGGGGCGAGGCTGACACCAGACTGACCCCATCACGAGGCGTGGCTGACACCAGACTGACACCATCATTATGTGAGGCTGACACCAGACAGACCCCGTCAAGAGGCGAGACTGACACCAGACTGACCCCATCACGAGGCGAGGCTGACACCAGACTGACCCCATCACTAGGCGAGGCTGACACAAGACTGACCCCATCACGAGACGATGCTGACACCAGACTGACACCATCACGAGGCGAGGCTGACACCAGACTGACACCATCATGATGTGAGGCTGACACCAGACTGACCCCATCACTTGGCGAGACTGACACCAGACTGACCCCATCACGAGGCGAGGCTGACACCAGACTGACACCATCATGATGTGAGGCTGACACCAGACTGACACCATCACGAGGCGAGGCTGACCCCAGACTTACCCCATCACGTGGCGAGGCTGACACCAGATTGACCCCGTCACGAGGCGAGGCTGACACCAGATTGACCCCGTCACGAGGCGAGGCTGACACCAGACTGACCCCATCACAAGGCGGGGCTGACGCCAGACAGACCCCATCACGAGGCGAGGCTGACACCAAATTTACACCATCACGAGGCGAGGCTGACACCAGACTGACCCCATCACGAGGTGAGGCTGACACCAGACTGACCCCATCACGAGGCGAGGCTGACACCAGACTGACCCCATCACGTGGCGAGGCTGACAACAGACTGACACCATCACGAGGCGAGGCTGACACCAGACTGACCCCATCACAAGGCGCGGCTGACACCAGACTGACCCCATCACGAGGCGAGGCTGACTCCAGACTGACCCCATCACGTGGCGAGGCTGACAACAGACTGACACCATCACTAGGCGAGGCTGACACCAGACTGACCCATCACGAGGTGAGGCTGACACCAGACTGACCCCATCACGAGACGAGACTGACACCAGACTGACCCCATCACTAAGCGAGACTGACACCAGACTGACCCCATCACGGGGCGAGGCTGACACCAGACTGACCCCATCACGAGGCGAGGCTGACACCAGACTGACCACATCATGAGGCGAGGCTGACACCAGACTGACCCCATCACGAGGCGAGGCTGACACCAGACTGACACCATCACGATGTGAGGCTGACACCAGATTGACCCCATCACGAGGCGAGGTTGACACAAGACTGACCCCATCACGTGGCGAGGTTGACACCAGACTGACACCATCACGAGGCGAGACTGACACCAGACTGACAACATCACGAAGCAAGGCTGACACCAGACTGACCCCATCACGAGGCGAGGCTGACACCAGACTGACCACATCACGTGGCGAGGCTGACACCAGACTGACCCCATCACGAGGTGATGCTGACAACAGACTGACACCATCATGATGTGAGGCTGACACCAGACTGACACAATAACTAGCGAGGCTGACACCAGACTGACACCATCCCGAGGCGAGGCTGACACCAGACTGACCCCATCACGAGGCGAGGCTGACACCAGACTGACCCCATCACGAAGCGAGACTGACACCAGACTGACCCCATCACGGGGCGAAGCTGACACCAGACTGACCCCATCACGAGGCGAGACTGACACCAGATTGACCCCATCACAAGGCGTGGCTGACACCAGACTGACACCATCATGATGTGAGGCTGACACCAGACTGACACCATCACTAGGCAAGGCTGACACCAGACTGACCCATCACGAGGCGAGGCTGACACCAGACTGACACCATCATGATGTGAGGCTGACACCAGACTGACCCCATCACTAGGCGAGGCTGAAACCAGGCTGACCCCTTCACGAGGCGAGGCTGACACCAGACTGACCACATCACGAGACGAGACTGACACCAGGCTGACCCCATCACGAGGCGAGGCTTACATCAGACTGACCCCATCACGAGGCGAGGCAGACACCAGACTGACACCATCACTAGGCAAGGCTGACACCAGACTGACCCCATCACGAGGCTAGGCTGACACCAGACTGACACCATCATGATGTGAGGCTGACACCATACTGACCCCATCACTAGGCGAGGCTGACACCAGACTGACCCCATCACGAGGCGAGCCTGACACCAGACTGACCCCATCACGAGGCGAGGCTGACACCAGACTGACCCCATCACGAGGCGAGGCTGACACCAGACTGACCCCATCACGAGACGAGACTGACACCAGACTGACCCCATCACGAGGCGAGGCTGACACCAGACTGACCCCATCACTAGCGAGGCTGAAAAAAGACTGACACCATCACGAGGCGAGGCTGACACCAGACTGACACCATCACGAGGCGAGGCTGACACCAGACTGACACCATCATGATGTGAGGCTGACACCAGACTGACCCCATCACTAGGCGAGACTGAAACCAGAATGACCCCATCACGAAGCGAGGCTGACACCAGACTGACCCCATCACGAGGCGAGACTGACACCAGACTGACCCCATCACGAGGCGAGACTGAAACCAGACTGACCCCATCACGAGGCAAGGCTGACACTAGACTTACACCATCACGATGTGATGCTGACACCAGACTGACCCCATCACGAGGCGAGGCTGACACCAGACTGACCCCATCACGAGGCGAGGCTGACACCGGACTGACCACATCACGAGGCGAGACTGACACCAGACTGACCCCATCACTAGCGAGGCTGACACCAGACTGACACCATCACGAGGCGAGGCTGACACCAGACTGACCCCATCACGAGGCAAGGCTGACACCAGACTGACACCATCATGAGGCGAGACTGACACCAGACTGACCCCATCATGATGTGAGGCTGACACCAGACTGACCCCATCACTAGGCGAGGCTGACACCAGACTGACCACATCACGAGGCGAGACTGATACCAGACTGACCCCATAACAAGGCGAGGCTGACACTAGACTGACCCCATCACGAGGCTAGGCTGACACCAGACTGACACCAGACTGACACCATCACGAGGCGAGACTGACACCAGACTGACCCCATCACGAGGCGAGACTGACACCAGACTGACCCCATCACGAGGCGAGACTGATACCAGACTGACCCCATCACGAGGCGAGACTGACACCAGACTGACCCCATCAGGAGGCGAGGCTGACACCAGACTGACCCCATCACGAGGCGATGCTGACAACAGACTGACACCATCATGATGTGAGGCTGACACCAGATTGACACAATAACTAGCGAGGCTGACACCAGACTGACAACATCCCGAGGCGAGGCTGACACCAGACTGACCCCATCACTAGCGAGGCTGACACCAGACTGACCCATCACGAGGCGAGGCTGACACCAGACTGACCCCATCACGAAGCGAGACTGACACCAGACTGACTCCATCACGGGGCGAAGCTGACACCAGACTGACCCCATCACGAGGCGAGACTGACACCAGATTGACCCCATCACAAGGCGTGGCTGACACCAGACTGACACCATCATGATGTGAGGCTGACACCAGACTGACACCATCACTAGGCAAGGCTGACACCAGACTGACCCCATCACGAGGCGAGGCTGACACCAGACTGACACCATCATGATGTGAGGCTGACACCAGACTGACCCCATCACTAGGCGAGGCTGAAACCAGGCTGACCCCATCACGAGGCGAGGCTGACACCAGACTGACCACATCACGAGACGAGACTGACACCAGGCAGACCCCATCATGAGGCGAGGCTGACACCAGACTGACCCCATCACGAGGCGAGGCAGACACCAGACTGACACCATCACTAGGCAAGGCTGACACCAGACTGACCCCATCACGAGGCTAGGCTGACACCAGACTGACACCATCATGATGTGAGGCTGACACCATACTGACCCCATCACTAGGCGAGGCTGACACCAGACTGACCCCATCACGAGGCGAGACTGACACCAGACTGACCCCATCACGAGGCGAGGCTGACACCAGACTGACCCCATCACGAGGCGAGGCTGACACCAGACTGACCCCATCACGAGGCGAGGCTGACACCAGACTGACCCCATCACTAGCGAGGCTGAAAAAAGACTGACACCATCACGAGGCGAGGCTGACACCAGACTGACACCATCACGAGGCAAGGCTGACACCAGACTGACACCATCATGATGTGAGGCTGACACCAGACTGACCCCATCACTAGGCGAGACTGAAACCAGAATGACCCCATCACGAGGCGAGACTGACACCAGACTGACCCCATCACGAGGCGAGACTGACACCAGACTGATCCCATTACGAGGCGAAGCTGACACCAGACTTACACCATCATGATGTGAGGCTGACACCAGACTGACCCCATCACTAGGCGAGGCTGACACCAGACTGACCCCATCACGAGGCGAGGCTGACACTAGACTGACTCCATCACGAGGCTAGGCTGACACCAGACTGACACCAGACTGACACCATCACGAGGCGAGACTGACACCAGACTGACCCCATCACGAGGCGAGACTAACACCAGACTGACCCCATCACGAGGCGAGACTGAAATCAGACTGACCCCATCACGAGGCGAGACTGACACCAGACTGACCCCATCACGAGGCGAGGCTGACACCAGACTGACCCCATCACGGGACGAGGCTGACACAAGACTGACCCCATCACGAGGCGAGGCTGACACCAGACTGACCCCATCACGAGGCGAGGCTGACACCAGACTGACCCCATCACGAGGCGAGGCTGACACCAGACTGACCCCATCACTAGCGAGGCTGAAAAAAGACTGACACCATCACGAGGCGAGGCTGACACCAGACTGACACCATCACGAGGCGAGGCTGACACCAGACTGACACCATCATGATGTGAGGCTGACACCAGACTGACCCCATCACTAGGCGAGACTGAAACCAGAATGACCCCATCACGAGGCGAGGCTGACACCAGACTGACCCCATCACGAGGCGAGACTGACACCAGACTGACCCCATCACGAGGCGAGACTGAAACCAGACTGACCCCATCACGAGGCGAGACTGACACCAGACTGACCCCATCACGAGGCGAGGCTGACACCAGACTGACCCCATCACGGGACGAGGCTGACACAAGACTGACCCCATCACGAGGCGAGGCTGACACCAGACTGACCCCATCACGAGGCGAGGCTGACCCCAGACTGACCCCATCACGTGGCGAGGCTGACACCAGACTGACCCCATCACGGGACGAAGCTGACACCAGACTGACCCCATCACGAGGCGAGACTGACACCAGACTGACCCCATCACGAGGCAAGGCTGACACCAGACTGACCCCATCACGAGGCGAGACTTACACCAGACTGACCCCATCACGGGGCGAGGCTGACACCAGACTCACCCCATCACGAGGCGAGACGGACACCAGACTGACACCATCATGATGTGAGGCTGACACCAGACTGAACCCATTACGAGGCAAGGCTGACACCAGACTGACCCCATCACGAGGCGAGGCTGACCCCAGACTGACCCCATCACTAGGCGAGGCTGACACCAGACTGACCCCATCACGAGGCGAAGCTGACACCAGACTGACCCCATCACGAGGCGAGACTGACACCAGACTGACCCCATCACGAGGCGAGGCTGACACCAGACTAACCCCATCACGAGGAGAGGCTGACACCAGACTGACCCCATCACGAGGCGAGGCTGACACCAGACTGACCCCATCACGAGGCAAGGCTGACACTAGACTTACACCATCACGATGTGATGCTGACACCAGACTGACCCCATCACGAGGCGAGGCTGACACCAGACTGACCCCATCACGAGGCGAGGCTGACACCGGACTGACCACATCACGAGGCGAGACTGACACCAGACTGACCCCATCACTAGCGAGGATGACACCAGACTGACACCATCACGAGGCGAGGCTGACACCAGACTGACCCCATCACGAGGCAAGGCTGACACCAGACTGACACCATCATGAGGCGAGACTGACACCAGACTGACCCCATCATGATGTGAGGCTGACACCAGACTGACCCCATCACTAGGCGAGGCTGACACCAGACTGACCACATCACGAGGCGAGACTGATACCAGACTGACCCCATAACAAGGCGAGACTGACACCATACTGACCCCATCACGAGGCAAGGCTGACACCAGACTGATCCCATCATGAGGCGAGGCTGACACCAGACTGACCCCATCACGAGGCGAGGCTGACACCAGACTGACCTCATCACTATGCGAGACTGACACCATACTGACCACATCACGAGGCGAGGCTGACACCAGACTGACCCCATCACGAGGCGAGACTGACACCGGACTGACCCCATCACGAGGAGAGGCTGACACCAGACTGACCCCATCACGAGGCGAGGCTGAAACCAGACTGACCCCATCACGAGGCAAGGCTGACACCAGACTGACCCCATCACGAGGCGAGACTGACACCAGACTGACCCCATCACGGGGCGAAGCTGACACCAGACTGACCCCATCACGAGACGAGACTGACACCAGACTGACCCCATCACGAGGCGAGGCTGACACCAGACTGACACCTTCACGATGTGAGGCTGACACCAGACTGACCCCATCACGAGGCGAGGCTGACACCAGACTGACCCCATCACTAGGCGAGACTGACACCAGACTGACCCCATCACATGGCGAGGCTGACACCAGAATGACCCCATCACGAGGCGAAGCTGACACCAGACTGACCCCATCACGAGGCGAGACTGACACCAGACTAACCCCATCACGAGGCGAGGCTGACACCAGACTGACCCCATCACGAGGCGAGGCTGACACCAGACTGACCCCATCACGGGGCGAGGCTGACACCAGACTGACCCCATCACGAGGCGGGGCTGACACCAGACTGATCCCATCACGGGGCGAGGCTGACACCAGACTGACCCCATCACGAGGCGAGGCTGACACCAGACTGACCCCATCACGAGGCAAGGCTGACACCAGACTGACACCATCACGATGTGATGCTGACACCAGACTGACCCCATCACGAGGCGAAGCTGACACCAGACTGACCCCATCACGAGGCGATGCTGACACCAGACTGACCCCATCACGGGGCGAGGCTGACACCAGACTGACCCCATCACGAGGCGAGACTGACACCAGACTGACCCCATCATGAGGCGAGGCTGACACCAGACTAATCCCATCACGAGGCGAGGCTGACACCAGACTGACCCCATCACAAGGCGGGGCTGAGACCAGACTGACCCCATCACGTGGCGAGGCTGACACCAGACTGACCCCATCACGGGACGAAGCTGACACCAGACTGACCCCATCACGAGGCGAGACTGACACCAGACTGACCCCATCACGAGGCAAGGCTGACACCAGACTGACCCCATCACGAGGCGAGACTTACACCAGACTGACCCCATCACGGGGCGAGGCTGACACCAGACTCACCCCATCACGAGGCGAGACGGACACCAGACTGACACCATCATGATGTGAGGCTGACACCAGACTGAACCCATTACGAGGCAAGGCTGACACCAGACTGACCCCATCACGAGGCGAGGCTGACCCCAGACTGACCCCATCACTAGGCGAGGCTGACACCAGACTGACCCCATCACGAGGCGAAGCTGACACCAGACTGACCCCATCACGAGGCGAGACTGACACCAGACTGACCCCATCACGAGGCGAGGCTGACACCAGACTAACCCCATCACGAGGAGAGGCTGACACCAGACTGACCCCATCACGAGGCGAGGCTGACACCAGACTGACCCCATCACGAGGCAAGGCTGACACTAGACTTACACCATCACGATGTGATGCTGACACCAGACTGACCCCATCACGAGGCGAGGCTGACACCAGACTGACCCCATCACGAGGCGAGGCTGACACCGGACTGACCACATCACGAGGCGAGACTGACACCAGACTGACCCCATCACTAGCGAGGATGACACCAGACTGACACCATCACGAGGCGAGGCTGACACCAGACTGACCCCATCACGAGGCAAGGCTGACACCAGACTGACCCCATCACGAGGCGAGACTGACACCAGACTGACCCCATCACGAGGCGAGGCTGACACCAGACTAACCCCATCACGAGGAGAGGCTGACACCAGACTGACCCCATCACGAGGCGAGGCTGACACCAGACTGACCCCATCACGAGGCAAGGCTGACACTAGACTTACACCATCACGATGTGATGCTGACACCAGACTGACCCCATCACGAGGCGAGGCTGACACCAGACTGACCCCATCACGAGGCGAGGCTGACACCGGACTGACCACATCACGAGGCGAGACTGACACCAGACTGACCCCATCACTAGCGAGGATGACACCAGACTGACACCATCACGAGGCGAGGCTGACACCAGACTGACCCCATCACGAGGCAAGGCTGACACCAGACTGACACCATCATGAGGCGAGACTGACACCAGACTGACCCCATCACTAGGCGAGGCTGACACCAGACTGACCACATCACGAGGCGAGACTGATACCAGACTGACCCCATAACAAGGCGAGACTGACACCATACTGACCCCATCACGAGGCAAGGCTGACACCAGACTGATCCCATCATGAGGCGAGGCTGACACCAGACTGACCCCATCACGAGGCGAGGCTGACACCAGACTGACCTCATCACTATGCGAGACTGACACCATACTGACCACATCACGAGGCGAGGCTGACACCAGACTGACCCCATCACGAGGCGAGACTGACACCGGACTGACCCCATCACGAGGAGAGGCTGACACCAGACTGACCCCATCACGAGGCGAGGCTGAAACCAGACTGACCCCATCACGAGGCAAGGCTGACACCAGACTGACCCCATCACGAGGCGAGACTGACACCAGACTGACCCCATCACGGGGCGAAGCTGACACCAGACTGACCCCATCACGAGACGAGACTGACACCAGACTGACCCCATCACGAGGCGAGGCTGACACCAGACTGACACCTTCACGATGTGAGGCTGACACCAGACTGACCCCATCACGAGGCGAGGCTGACACCAGACTGACCCCATCACTAGGCGAGACTGACACCAGACTGACCCCATCACATGGCGAGGCTGACACCAGAATGACCCCATCACGAGGCGAAGCTGACACCAGACTGACCCCATCACGAGGCGAGACTGACACCAGACTAACCCCATCACGAGGCGAGGCTGACACCAGACTGACCCCATCACGAGGCGAGGCTGACACCAGACTGACCCCATCACGGGGCGAGGCTGACACCAGACTGACCCCATCACGAGGCGGGGCTGACACCAGACTGATCCCATCACGGGGCGAGGCTGACACCAGACTGACCCCATCACGAGGCGAGGCTGACACCAGACTGACCCCATCACGAGGCAAGGCTGACACCAGACTGACACCATCACGATGTGATGCTGACACCAGACTGACCCCATCACGAGGCGAAGCTGACACCAGACTGACCCCATCACGAGGCGATGCTGACACCAGACTGACCCCATCACGGGGCGAGGCTGACACCAGACTGACCCCATCACGAGGCGAGACTGACACCAGACTGACCCCATCATGAGGCGAGGCTGACACCAGACTAATCCCATCACGAGGCGAGGCTGACACCAGACTGACCCCATCACAAGGCGGGGCTGAGACCAGACTGACCCCATCACGAGGAGAGGCTGACACCAGACTGACCCCATCACGAGGCGAGGCTGACACCAGACTGACACCATCATGAGGCGAGACTGACACCAGACTGACCCCATCATGAGGCGAGGCTGACACCAGACTGATCCCATCACGGGGCGAGGCTGACACCAGACTTACCCCATCACGAGGCGAGGCTGACACCAGACTGACCCCATCACGAGGCGGGGCTGACACCAGACTGACCCCATCACGAGGAGAGGCTGACACCAGACTGACCCCATCACGAGGCGAGGCTGACACCAGACTGACACTATCATGAGGCGAGACTGACACCAGACTGACCCCATCATGATGTGAGGCTGACACCAGACTGACCCCATCACTAGGCGAGGCTGACACCAGACTGACCCCATCACTAGGCGAGGCTGACACCAGACTGACCCCATCACGAGGCAAGGCTGACACCAGACTGACATCATCACGATGTGATGCTGACACCAGACTGACCCCATCACGAGGCGAGGCTGACACCAGACTGACCCCATCACGAAGCGAGGCTGACACCAGACTGACCCCATCACGAGGCGAGGCTGACACCAGACTGATCCCATCACGGGGCAAGGCTGACACCAGACTGACCCCATCATGAGGCGAGGCTGACACCAGACTGATCCCATCACGGGGCAAGGCTGACACCAGACTTACCCCATCACGAGGCGAGGCTGACACCAGACTGACCCCATCAAGAGGCGGGGCTGACACCAGACTGACCCCATCACGAGGCGAAGCTGACACCAGACTGACCCCATCACAAGGCGAGGCTGACACCAGACTGACCCCATCACGAGGCGAGACTGACACCAGACTGACCCCATCACGAGGCGAGGCTGACACCAGACTGACACCATCACGAGGCGAGGCTGACACCAGACTGACACCATCACGAGGCGAGGCTGACACCAGACTGACCCCATCACGAGGCAAGGCTGACACCAGACTGACCCCATCACGAGGCGAGACTTACACCAGACTGACCCCATCACGGGGCGAGGCTGACACCAGACTCACCCCATCACGAGGCGAGACTGACACCAGACTGACACCATCATGATGTGAGGCTGACACCAGACTGAACCCATTACGAGGCAAGGCTGACACCAGACTGACCCCATCACGAGGCGAGGCTGACCCCAGACTGACATCATCACCAGGCGAGGCTGACACCAGACTGACCCCATCACGAGGCAAGGCTGACACCAGACTGACCCCATCAAGAGGCGAGACTGACACCAGACTGACCCCATCACGGGGCGAAGCTGACACCAGACTGACCCCATCACGAGACGAGACTGACACCAGACTGACCCCATCACGAGGCGAGGCTGACACCAGACTGACACCTTCACGATGTGAGTGTGACACCAGACTGACCCCATCACGAGGCGAGGCTGACACCAGACTGACCCCATCACTAGGCGAGACTGACACCAGACTGACCCCATCACAAGGCGAGGCTGACACCAGAATGACCCCATCACGAGGCGAGGCTGACACCAGACTGACCCCATCACGAGGCGAGACTGACACCAGACTGACCCTATCACGAGGCGAGGCTGACACCAGACTGACCCCATCACGAGGCGAGGCTGACACCAGACTGACCCCATCACGGGGCGAGGCTGACACCAGATTTACCCCATCACGAGGCAAGGCTGACACTAGACTTACACCATCACGATGTGATGCTGACACCAGACTGACCCCATCACGAGGCGAGGCTGACACCAGACTGACCCCATCACGAGGAGAGGCTGACACCGGACTGACCCCATCACGAGGCGAGACTGACACCAGACTGACCCCATCACTAGCGAAGCTGACACCAGACTGACACCATCACGAGGCGAGGCTGACACCAGACTGACATCATCACCAGGCGAGGCTGACACCAGACTGACCCCATCACGAGGCAAGGCTGACACCAGACTGACCCCATCAAGAGGCGAGACTGACACCAGACTGACCCCATCACGAGGCGAGACTGACACCAGACTGACCCCATCACGAGGAGAGACTGACACCAGACTGACACCATCATGATGTGAGGCTGACACCAGACTGACCCCATCACGAGGCGAGACTGACACCAGACTGACCCCATCATGAGGCGAGGCTGACACCAGACTGATAACATCACGGGGCAAGGCTGACACCAGACTTATCCCATCACGAGGCGAGGCTGACACCAGACTGACCCCATCAAGAGGCGGGGCTGACACCAGACTGACCCCATCACGAGGCGAAGCTGACACCAGACTGACCCCATCACAAGGCGAGGCTGACACCAGACTGACCCCATCACGAGGCGAGACTGACACCAGACTGACCCCATCACGAGGCGAGGCTGACACCAGACTGACACCATCACGAGGCGAGGCTGACACCAGACTGACACCATCACGAGGCGAGGCTGACACCAGACTGACCCCATCACGAGGCAAGGCTGACACCAGACTGACCCCATCACGAGGCGAGACTTACACCAGACTGACCCCATCACGGGGCGAGGCTGACACCAGACTCACCCCATCACGAGGCGAGACTGACACCAGACTGACACCATCATGATGTGAGGCTGACACCAGACTGAACCCATTACGAGGCAAGGCTGACACCAGACTGACCCCATCACGAGGCGAGGCTGACCCCAGACTGACATCATCACCAGGCGAGTCTGACACCAGACTGACCCCATCACGAGGCAAGGCTGACACCAGACTGACCCCATCAAGAGGCGAGACTGACACCAGACTGACCCCATCACGGGGCGAAGCTGACACCAGACTGACCCCATCACGAGACGAGACTGACACCAGACTGACCCCATCACGAGGCGAGGCTGACACCAGACTGACACCTTCACGATGTGAGTGTGACACCAGACTGACCCCATCACGAGGCGAGGCTGACACCAGACTGACCCCATCACTAGGCGAGACTGACACCAGACTGACCCCATCACAAGGCGAGGCTGACACCAGAATGACCCCATCACGAGGCGAGGCTGACACCAGACTGACCCCATCACGAGGCGAGACTGACACCAGACTGACCCCATCACGAGGCGAGGCTGACACCAGACTGACCCCATCACGAGGCGAGGCTGACACCAGACTGACCCCATCACGGGGCGAGGCTGACACCAGATTTACCCCATCACGAGGCAAGGCTGACACTAGACTTACACCATCACGATGTGATGCTGACACCAGACTGACCCCATCACGAGGCGAGGCTGACACCAGACTGACCCCATCACGAGGAGAGGCTGACACCGGACTGACCCCATCACGAGGCGAGACTGACACCAGACTGACCCCATCACTAGCGAAGCTGACACCAGACTGACACCATCACGAGGCGAGGCTGACACCAGACTGACATCATCACCAGGCGAGGCTGACACCAGACTGACCCCATCACGAGGCAAGGCTGACACCAGACTGACCCCATCAAGAGGCGAGACTGACACCAGACTGACCCCATCACGAGGCGAGACTGACACCAGACTGACCCCATCACGAGGAGAGACTGACACCAGACTGACACCATCATGATGTGAGGCTGACACCAGACTGACCCCATCACGAGGCGAGACTGAAACCAGACTGACCCCATCACGAGGCGAGGCTGACACCAGAATGACCCCATCACGAGGCGAGGCTGACACCAGACTGACCCCATCACGAGGCGAGACTGACACCAGACTGACCCCATCACGAGGCGAGGCTGACACCAGACTGACCCCATCACGAGGCGAGGCTGACACCAGACTGACCCCATCACGGGGCGAGGCTGACACCAGACTGACCCCATCACGAGGCGAGGCTGACACTAGACTTACACCATCACGATGTGATGCTGACACCAGACTGACCCCATCACTAGGCGAGGCTGACACCAGACTGACCCCATCACGAGGAGAGGCTGACACCGGACTGACCCCATCACGAGGCGAGACTGACACCAGACTGACCCCATCACTAGCGAAGCTGACACCAGACTGACACCATCACGAGGCGAGGCTGACACCAGACTGACATCATCACCAGGCGAGGCTGACACCAGACTGACCCCATCACGAGGCAAGGCTGACACCAGACTGACCCCATCAAGAGGCGAGACTGACACCAGACTGACCGCATCACGAGGCGAGACTGACACCAGACTGACCCCATCACGAGGAGAGACTGACACCAGACTGACACCATCATGATGTGAGGCTGACACCAGACTGACCCCATCACGAGGCGAGACTGACACCAGACTGACCCCATCACGAGGCGAGGCTGACACCAGAATGACCCCATCACGAGGCGAGGCTGACACCAGACTGACCCCATCACGAGGCGAGACTGACACCAGACTGACCCCATCACGAGGCGAGGCTGACACCAGACTGACCCCATCACGAGGCGAGGCTGACACCAGACTGACCCCATCACGGGGCGAGGCTGACACCAGACTGACCCCATCACGAGGCGAGGCTGACACTAGACTTACACCATCACGATGTGATGCTGACACCAGACTGACCCCATCACTAGGCGAGGCTGACACCAGACTGACCCCATCACGAGGCGAGGCTGACACCGGACTGACCCCATCACGAGGCGAGACTGACACCAGACTGACCCCATCACTAGCGAGGCTGACACCAGACTGACACCATCACGAGGCGAGGCTGACACCAGACTGACATCATCACCAGGCGAGGCTGACACCAGACTGACCCCATCACGAGGCAAGGCTGACACCAGACTGACCCCATCACGAGGCGAGACTGACACCAGACTGTCCCCATCACGAGGCGAGACTGACACCAGACTGACCCCATCACGAGGCGAGACTGACACCAGACTGACACCATCATGATGTGAGGCTGACACCAGACTGACCCCATCACGAGGCAAGGCTGACACCAGACTGACCCCATCACTAGGCAAGGCTGACACCAGACTGACCCCATCACGAGGCGAGGCTGACACCAGACTGACCCCATCACGGGGCGAGGCTGACACCAGATTTACCCCATCACGAGGCAAGGCTGACACTAGACTTACACCATCACGATGTGATGCTGACACCAGACTGACCCCATCACGAGGCGAGGCTGACACCAGACTGACCCCATCACGAGGAGAGGCTGACACCGGACTGACCCCATCACGAGGCGAGACTGACACCAGACTGACCCCATCACTAGCGAGGCTGACACCAGACTGACACCATCACGAGGCGAGGCTGACACCAGACTGACATCATCACCAGGCGAGGCTGACACCAGACTGACCCCATCACGAGGCAAGGCTGACACAAGACTGACCCCATCAAGAGGCGAGACTGACACCAGACTGTCCCCATCACAAGGCGAGGCTGACACCAGAATGACCCCATCACGAGGCGAGGCTGACACCAGACTGACCCCATCACGAGGCGAGACTGACACCAGACTGACCCCATCACGAGGCGAGGCTGACACCAGACTGACCCCATCACGAGGCGAGGCTGACACCAGACTGACCCCATCACTGGGCGAGGCTGACACCAGACTGACCCCATCACGAGGCGAGGCTGACACTAGACTTACACCATCACGATGTGATGCTGACACCAGACTGACCCCATCACTAGGCGAGGCTGACACCAGACTGACCCCATCACGAGGCGAGGCTGACACCGGACTGACCCCATCACGAGGCGAGACTGACACCAGACTGACCCCATCACTAGCGAGGCTGACACCAGACTGACACCATCACGAGGCGAGGCTGACACCAGACTGACATCATCACCAGGCGAGGCTGACACCAGACTGACCCCATCACGAGGCAAGGCTGACACCAGACTGACCCCATCACGAGGCGAGACTGACACCAGACTGTCCCCATCACGAGGCGAGACTGACACCAGACTGACCCCATCACGAGGCGAGACTGACACCAGACTGACACCATCATGATGTGAGGCTGACACCAGACTGACCCCATCACTAGGCAAGGCTGACACCAGACTGACCCCATCACGAGGCGAGGCTGACACCAGACTGAAACCATCACGAGGCGAGACTGACACCAGACTGACCCCATCATGATGTGAGACTGACACCAGACTGACCCCATCACGAGGCGAGACTGACACCAGACTGACCCCATCATGAGGCGAGGCTGACACCAGACTGATCCCATCACGGGGCGAGGCTGAAACCAGACTGACCCCATCACGAGGCGAGGCTTACACCAGACTGACCCCATCACGAGGCGGGGCTGAGACCAGACTGACCCCATCACGAGGAGAGGCTTACACCAGACTGACCCCATCACGAGGCGAGGCTGACACCAGACTGACCCCTTCACGAGGCGAGGCTGACACCAGACTGACACCATCATGAGGCGAGACTGACACCAGACTGACCCCATCATGATGTGAGGCTGACACCAGACTGACCCCATCACTAGGCGAGGCTGACACCAGACTGACCACATCACGAGGCGAGACTGATACCAGACTGACCCCATCACAAGGCGAGACTGACGACATACTGACCCCATCACGAGGCGAGGCTGACACCAGACTGATCCCATCATGAAGCAAGGCTGACACCAGACTGACCCCATCACGAGGCGAGGCTGACACCAGACTGACCTCATCACTATGCGAGACTGACACCATACTGACCACATCACGAGGCGAGGCTGACACCAGACTGACCCCATCACGAGGCGAGACTTACACCGGACTGACCCCATCACGAGGAGAGGCTGACACCAGACTGACCCCATCACGAGGCGAGGCTGAAACCAGACTGACCCCATCACGAGGCAAGGCTGACACCAGACTGACCCCATCACGAGGCGAGACTGACACCAGACTGACCCCATCACGGGGCGAAGCTGACACCAGACTGACCCCATCACGAGACGAGACTGACACCAGACTGTCCCCATCACGAGGCGAGGCTGACACCAGACTGACACCTTCACGATGTGAGGCTGACACCAGACTGACCCCATCACGAGGCGAGGCTGACACCAGACTGACCCCATCACTAGGCGAGACTGACACCAGACTGACCCCATCACAAGGCGAGGCTGACACCAGAATGACCCCATCACGAGGCGAGGCTGACACCAGACTGACCCCATCACGAGGCGAGACTGACACCAGACTGACCCCATCACGAGGCGAGGCTGACACCAGACTGACCCCATCACGAGGCGAGGCTGACACCAGACTGACCCCATCACGGGGCGAGGCTGACACCAGACTTACCCCATCACGAGGCAAGGCTGACACTAGACTTACACCATCACGATGTGATGCTTACACCAGACTGACCCCATCACGAGGCGAGGCTGACACCAGACTGACCCCATCACGAGGTGAGGCTGACACCGGACTGACCCCATCACGAGGCGAGACTGACACCAGACTGACCCCATCACTAGCGAGGCTGACACCAGACTGACACCATCACGAGGCGAGGCTGACACCAGACTGACATCATCACCAGGCGAGGCTGACACCAGACTGACCCCATCACGAGGTGAGACTGACACCAGACTGACCCCATCACGAGGCGAAGCTGACACCAGACTGACACCATCATGATGTGAGGCTGACACCAGACTGACACCATCATGATGTGAGGCTGACACCAGACTGACCCCATCACGAGGCAAGGCTGACACCAGAATGACCCCATCACTAGGCAAGGCTGACACCAGACTGACCCCATCACGAGGCGAGGCTGACACCAGACTGACCCCATCACGAGGCGAGGCTGACACCAGACTGACCCCATCACGAGGCGAGGCTGACACCAGTCTGACACCATCATGAGGCGAGGCTGACACCAGACTGACACCATCACGGGGTGAAGCTGACACCAGACTGACCCCATCACGAGACGAGACTGACACCGGACTGACCCCATCACGAGGCGAGGCTGACACCAGACTGACCCCATCACGAGGCGAGACTGACACCGGACTGACCCCATCACGGGGCGAGGCTGACACCAGACTGACCAAATCACGAGGCGAGGCTGACACCTGACTGAAACCATCACGAGGCGAGACTGACACCAGACTGACCCCATCAATATGTGAGACTGACACCAGACTGACCCCATCACGAGGCGAGACTGATACCAGACTGACCCCATCACGAGGCGAGACTGACACCAGACTGACCCCATCATGAGGCGAGGCTGAGACCAGACTGACCCCATCACGAGGCAAGGCTGACACCAGACTGACCCCATCACTAGGCAAGGCTGACACCAGACTGACCCCATCACGAGGCGAGGCTGACAGCAGACTGACCCCATCACGAGGCGAGGCTGACACCAGATTGACCCCATCACGATGCGAGACTGACACCAGACTGACCCCATCACGAGGCGAGGCTGACACCAGTCTGACACCATCACGAGGCGAGGCTGACACCAGATTGACACCATCACGGGGTGAAGCTGACACCAGACTGACCCCATCACGAGACGAGACTGACACCAGACTGACCCCATCACGAGGCGAGGCTGACACCAGACTGACACCTTCACAATGTGAGGCTGACACCAGACTGACCCGATCACGAGGCGAGGCTGACACCAGACTGACCCCATCACTAGGCGAGGCTAACACCAGACTGACCCCATCACGAGGCGAGGCTGACACCAGAATGACCCCATCACGAGGCGAGACTGACACCAGACTGACCCCATCACGAGGCGAAGCTGACACCAGACTGACACCATCATGATGTGAGGCTGACACCAGACTGACCCCATCACGAGGCGAGGCTGACACCAGACTGACCCCATTCACTAGGCGAGGCTGACACCAGTCTGAAACCATCACGAGGCGAGACTGACACCAGACTGACCCCATCACGAGGCGAGGCTGACACCAGACTGACCCCATCACGAGGCGAGGCTGACACCAGACTGACCCCATCACGGGGCGAGGCTGACACCAGACTGACCCCATCACGAGTCAAGGCTGACACCAGACTTACACCATCACGATGTGATGCTGACACCAGACTGACCCCATCACGATGCGAGGCTGACTTCAGACTGACCCCATCACGAGGCGAGGCTGACACCAGACTGACACCATCATGATGCGAGGCTGACACCAGACTGACCCCATCACTAGGCGAGGCTGACACCAGACTGACCCCATCACGAGGCGAGACTGACACCAGACTGACCCCATCACGAGGAGAGGCTGACAACAGACTGACACCATCAGGATGTGAGGCTGACACCAGACTGACCCCATCACTAGGCGAGGCTGACACCAGACTGACCCCATCACGAGGCAAGGCTGACACCAGACTGACCCCATCACTAGGCGAGGCTGACACCAGACTGACCCCATCACGAGGCGAGACTGGCACCGGACTGACCCCATCACGGGGCGAGGCTGACACCAGACTGACCAAATCACGAGGCGAGGCTGACACCAGACTGAAACCATCACGAGGCGAGACTGACACCAGACTGACCCCATCATGATGTGAGACTGACACCAGACTTACACCATCACGATGTGATGCTGACACCAGACTGACCCCATCACGAGGCGAGGCTGACACCAAACTGACACCATCACGAGGCGAGGCTGACACCAGACTGACCCCATCACGAGGCGAGGCTGACACCAGACTGACCCCATCACGAGGCGAGACTGACACCAGACTGACCCCATCACGAGGCGAGACTGACACCAGACTGACCCCATCACGAGGCGAGGCTGACACCAGTCTGACCCCATCACGAGGCGAGGCTGACACCAAACTGACACCATCACTAGGCGAGGCTGACACCAGACTGACCCCGTCACGAGGCGAGACTGACACCAGACTGACCCCATCACGAGGAGAGGCTGACAACAGACTGACACCATCATGATGTGAGGCTGAAACCAGACTGACCCCATCACTAGGCGAGGCTGACACCAGACTGACCCCATCACGAGGCGAGGCTGACACCAGACTGACCCCATCACGAGGCAAGGCTGACACCAGACTGACCCCATCACGAGGCGAGACTGACACCGGACTGACCCCATCACGAGGCGAGGCTGACACCAGACTGACCCCATCACAAGGCGAGACTGACACCGGACTGACCCCATCACGAGGCGAGGCTGACACCAGACTGACCCCATCACAAGGCGAGACTGACACCGGACTGACCCCATCACGGGGCGAGGCTGACACCAGACTGACCAAATCACGAGGCGAGGCTGACACCAGACTGAAACCATCACGAGGCGAGACTGACACCAGACTGACCCCATCATGATGTGAGGCTGACACCAGACTGACCCCATCACGAGGCGAGGCTGACACCAGACTGACCCCATCACGAGGCGGGGCTGACACCAGACTGACCCCATCACAAGGCGAGGCTGAAACCAGACTGACACCATCACGAGGCGAGGCTGCCACCAGACTGACCCCATCACGGGGCGAGGCTGACACCAGACTGACCAAATCACGAGGCGAGGCTGACACCAGACTGAAACCATCACGAGGCGAGACTGACACCAGACTGACTCCATCGTGATGTGAGGCTGACACCAGACTGACCCCATCACTAAGCGAGGCTGACAACAGACTGACCCCATCACGAGGCGAGGCTGACACCAGACTGACACCATCACGAGGCGAGGCTGACACCAGACTGACACCATCACGATGTGAGGCTGACACCATACTGACCCCATCACGAGGCGTGGCTGAAACCAGACTGACCCCATCACAAGGCAAGGCTGACACCAGACTGACACCATCATGATGTGAGGCTGACACCAGACTGACCCCATCACGAGGCAAGGCTGACACCAGACTGACACCATCACTAGGCGAGATTGACACCAGACTGACCCCATCACGAGGCGAGACTGACACCAGACTGACCCCATCACGAGGCGAGACTGACACCAGACTGACACCATCATGATGTGAGGCTGACACCAGACTGACCCCATCACGAGGCAAGGCTGACACCAGACTGACACCATCACTAGGCAAGGCTGACACCAGACTGACCCCATCACGAGGCGAGGCTGACACGAGACTGACCCCATCACGAGGCGAGACTGACACCAGACTGACCCCATCACGAGGCGAGGCTGACACCAGTCTGACACCATCACGAGGCGAGGCTGACACCAGACTGACACCATCACGGGGTGAAGCTGACACCAGACTGACCCCATTACGAGACGAGACTGACACCAGACTGACCGCATCACGAGGCGAGGCTGAAACCAGACTGACACCTTCACGATGTGAGGCTGACACCAGACTGACCCCATCACGAGGTAAGGCTGACACCAGACTGACCCATCACTAGGCGAGACTGACACCAGACTGACCCCATCACGAGGCGAAGCTAACACCAAACTGACACCATCATGATGTGAGGCTGACACCAGACTGACCCCATCACGAGGCGAGGCTGACACCAGACTGACACCATCACGAGGCGAGGCTGACACCATACTGACACCATCATGATGTGAGGCTGACACCAGACTGACCCCATCACTAGGCGAGGCTGACACCAGACTGACCCCATCACGAGGCGAGACTGACACCAGACTGACCCCATCACGAGGAGAGGCTGACAACAGACTGACACCATCATGATGTGAGGCTGACACCAGACTGACCCCATCACTAGGCGAGGCTGACACCAGACTGACCCCATCACGAGGCAAGGCTGACACCAGACTGACCCCATCACTAGGCGAGGCTGACACCAGACTGACCCCATCACGAGGCGAGACTGGCACCGGACTGACCCCATCACGAGGCGAGACTGACACCAGACTGACCCCATCATGATGTGAGACTGACACCAGACTTACACCATCACAATGTGATGCTGACACCAGACTGACCCCATCACGAGGCGAGGCTGACACCAAACTGACACCATCACGAGGCGAGGCTGACACCAGACTGACCCCATCACGAGGCGAGGCTGACACCAGACGGACCCCATCACGAGGCGAGACTGACACCAGACTGACCCCATCACGAGGCGAGACTGACACCAGACTGACCCCATCACGAGGCGAGGCTGACACCAGTCTGACCCCATCACGAGGCGAGGCTGACACCAGACTGACCCCATCACGAGGCGAGGCTGACACCAGACTGACCCCATCACAAGGCGAGACTGACACCGGACTGACCCCATCACGGGGCGAGGCTGACACCAGACTGACAAAATCACGAGGCGAGGCTGACACCAGACTGAAACCATCACGAGGCGAGACTGACACCAGACTGACCCCATCATGATGTGAGGCTGACACCAGACTGACCCCATCACGAGGCGAGGCTGACACCAGACTGACCCCATCACGAGGCGGGGCTGACACCAGACTGACCCCATCACGAGGCGAGGCTGAAACCAGACTGACACCATCACGAGGCGAGGCTGCCACCAGACTGACCCCATCACGGGGCGAGGCTGACACCAGACTGACCAAATCACGAGGCGAGGCTGACACCAGACTGAAACCATCACGAGGCGAAACTGACACCAGACTGACTCCATCGTGATGTGAGGCTGACACCAGACTGACCCCATCACTAGGCGAGGCTGACAACAGACTGACCCCATCACGAGGCGAGGCTGACACCAGACTGACACCATCACGAGGCGAGGCTGACACCAGACTGACACCATCACGATGTGAGGCTGACACCATACTGACCCCATCACGAGGCGTGGCTGAAACCAGACTGACCCCATCACAAGGCGAGGCTGACACCAGACTGATCCCATCACGGGGCGAGGCTGACACCAGACTGACCCCATCACGAGGCGAGGCTGACACCAGACTGACACCTTCACGATGTGAGGCTGACACCAGACTGACCCCATCACGAGGCGAGACTGACACCAGACTGACCCCATCACGGGGCGAAGCTGACACCAGACTGACCCCATCACGAGACGAGACTGACACCAGACTGACCCCATCACGAGGCGAGGCTGACACCAGACTGACACCTTCACGATGTGAGGCTGACACCAGACTGACCCCATCACGAGGCGAGGCTGACACCAGATTGACCCCATCACGAGGCGAGATTGACACCAGACTGACCCCATCACGAGGCGAGACTGACACCAGACTGACCCCATCACGAGGCGAGACTGACACCAGACTGACACCATCATGATGTGAGGCTGACACCAGACTGACACCATCACGGGGTGAAGCTGACACCAGACTGACCCCATCACGAGACGAGACTGACACCAGACTGACCGCATCACGAGGCGAGGCTGACACCAGACTGACACCTTCACGATGTGAGGCTGACACCAGTCTGACCCCATCACGAGGCGAGGCTGACACCAGACTGACCCCATCACGAGGCGAGGCTGACACCAGACTGACCCCATCACAAGGCGAGACTGACACCGGACTGACCCCATCACGGGGCGAGGCTGACACCAGACTGACAAAATCACGAGGCGAGGCTGACACCAGACTGAAACCATCACGAGGCGAGACTGACACCAGACTGACCCCATCATGATGTGAGGCTGACACCAGACTGACCCCATCACGAGGCGAGGCTGACACCAGACTGACCCCATCACAAGGCGGGGCTGACACCAGACTGACCCCATCACGAGGCGAGGCTGAAACCAGACTGACACCATCACGAGGCGAGGCTGACACCAGAATGACCCCATCACGAGGCGAGACTGACACCAGACTGACCCCATCACGAGGCGAAGCTGACACCAAACTGACACCATCATGATGTGAGGCTGACACCAGACTGACCCCATCACGAGGCGAGGCTGACACCAGACTGACCCCATCACGAGGCGAGGCTGACATCAGACTGACCCCATCACGAGGCGAGGCTGACACCAGACTGACCCCATCACGAGGCGAGGCTGACACCAGACTGACCCCATCACGAGGCGAGACTGACACCAGACTGACCCCATCACGAGGCGAGACTGACACCAGACTGACCCCATCACGAGGCGAGACTGACACCAGACTAACCCCATCACGAGGCGAGACTGACACCAGACTGACACCATCATGATGTGAGGCTGACACCAGACTGACCCCATCACGAGGCGAGGCTGACACCAGTCTGGTGTCAGCCTCACATCATGATGGTGTCAGTCTGGTGTCAGTCTCGCCTCGTGATGGGGTCAGTCTGGTGTCAGTCTCGCCTCGTGATGGGGTCAGTCTCGTGTCAGTCTCGCCTCGTGATGCGGTCAGTCTGGTGTCAGCCTTGCCTCGTGATGGGGTCAGTCTGGTGTCAGCCTCGCCTCGTGATGGTGTCAGTCTGGTGTCAGCCTCGCCTCGTGATGGTGTCAGTCTGGTGTCAGCCTCGCTAGTGATGGGGTCAGTCTGGTGTCAGCCTCGCCTCGTGATGGGGTCAGTCCGGTGTCAGTCTCGCCTCGTGATGGGGTCAGTCCGGTGTCAGCCTCGCCTCGTGATGGGGTCAGTCCGGTGTCAGTCTCGCCTCGTGATGGGGTCAGTCTGGTGTCAGCCTCGCCTCGTGATGGGGTCAGTCCGGTGTCAGTCTCACCTCGTGATGGGGTCAGTCTGGTGTCAGCCTCGCCTCGTGATGGGGTCAGTCCGGTGTCAGTCTCGCCTCGTGATGGGGTCAGTCTGGTGTCAGCCTCTCCTCGTGATGGGGTCAGTCCGGTGTCAGCCTCGCCTCGTGATGGGGTCAGTCTGGTGTCAGCCTCTCCTCGTGATGGGGTCAGTCCGGTGTCAGCCTATCCTCGTGATGGTGTCAGTCTGGTGTCAGCCTCGCCTAGTGATGGGGTCAGTCTGGTGTCAGCCTCACATCATCATGGTGTCAGTCTGTTGTCAGCCTCTCCTCGTGATGCGGTCAGTCTGGTGTCAGCCTCGCCTCGTGATGTGGTCAGTCTGGTGTCAGCCTCGCCTCGTGATGGGGTCAGTCTGGTGTCAGCATCATATCGTGATGGTGCAAGTCTGGTGTCTGCCTTGCCTCGTGATGGGGTAAGTCTGGTGTCAGCCTCGCCCCGTGATGCGGTCAGTCTGGTGTCAGCCTCGCCTCGTGATGGTGTCAGTCTGGTGTCAGCCTCGCCTCGTGATGGGGTCAGTCTGGTGTCAGCCTCGCCTCGTGATGGGGTCAGTCTGGTGTAAGTCTCGCCTCGTGATGGGGTCAGTCTGGTGTCAGCCTTGCCTCGTGATGGGGTCAGTCTGGTGTCAGCCTCGCCTCGTGATGGTGTCAGTCTGGTGTCAGCCTCGCCTCGTGATGGGGTCAGTCTGGTGTCAGCCTCACTTCATGATGGAGTCAGTCTGGTGTCAGCTTCGCCTCGTGATGGGGTCAGTCTGGTGTCAGCATCGCCTCGTGATGGGGTCAGTCTGGTGTCAGCCTCGCCTCGTGATGGGGTCAGTGTGGTGTCAGTCTCGCCTCGTGATGGGGTCAGTCTGGTGTCAGCCTCGCCTCGTGATGGGGTCAGTCTGGTGTCAGCATCACATCATGATGGTGTCAGTCTGGTGTCAGCCTCGCCTCGTGATGGGGTCAGTTTGGTGTCAGCCTCGCCTCGTGATGGTGTCAGTCTGGTGTCAGCCTCGCCTCGTGATGGTGTCAGTCTGGTGTCAGCCTCGCCTCGTGATGGTGTCAGTCTGGTGTCCGCCTCGCCTCGTGATGGTGTGAGTATGGTGTCAGCCTCGCCTCGTGATGGGGTCAGTCTGGTGTCAGCCTCACCTCGTGATGGGGTCAGTCTGGTTTCAGCCTCGCCTCGTGATGGTGTCAGTCTGGTGTCAGCCTCGCCTAGTGATAGGGTCAGTCTGGTGTCAGCCTCGCCTAGTGATGGGGTCAGTCTGGTGTCAGCCTCGCCTCGTGATGGGGTCAGTCTGGTGTCAGCCTCGCCTCGTGATGGGGTCAGTCTGGTGTCAGCCTCGCCTCGTGATGGGGTCAGTCTGGTGTCAGCCTCGCCTCGTGATGGGGTCAGTCCGGTGTCAGTCTCGCCTCATGATGGGGTCAGTCGGGTTTCAGCCTCGCCTCGTGATGGTGTCAGTCTGGTGTCATCCTCGCCTAGTGATAGGGTCAGTCTGGTGTCAGCCTCGCCTCGTGATGGGGTCAGTCTGGTGTCAGCCTCGCCTAGTGATAGGGTCAGTCTGGTGTCAGCCTCGCCTCGTGATGGGGTCAGTCTGGTGTCAGCCTCACCTCGTGATGGGGTTAGTCTGGTTTCAGCCTCACCTAGTGATGGGGTCAGTCTGGTGTCAGCCTCACATCTTGATGGGGTCAGTCTGGTGTCAGCGTCGCCTCGAGATGGATTCAGTCTGGTGTCAGTCTCGCCTCGTGATGGTGTCAGTCTGGTGTCAGCCTCGCCTCGTGATGGGGTCAGTCTGGTGTCAGCCTAGCCTCGTGATCGGGTCAGTCTGGTGTCAGCCTCGCCTCGTGATGGGGTCAGTCTTGTGTCAGCCTCACATCATGATGGTGTCAGTCCGGTGTCAGCCTCACCTCGTGATGGGGTCAGTCTGGTGTCAGCCTCGCCTCGTGATGGGGTCAGTCTGACGTCAGCCTCACATCATGAAGGTGTCAGTCTGGTGTCAGCCTCGCCTCGTGATGGGGTCAGTCTGGTGTCAGCCTCACCTCGTGATGGGGTCAGTCTGGTGTCAGCCTCACATCATGATGGTGTCAGTCTGGTGTCAGCCTCGCCTCGTGATGGTGTCAGTCTGGTGTCAGCCTCGCCTCGTGATGGGGTTAGTCTGGTGTCAGCCTCGCCTCGTGATGGGGTCAGTCTGGTGTCAGCCTCACATCATGATGGTGTCAGTCTGGAGTCAGCCTCACATCATGATGGTGTCAGTCTGGTGTCAGCCTCGCCTCGTGACGGTATCAGTCTGGTGTCAGCCTCGCCTCGTGATGGGGTCAGTCTGGTGTCAGCCTCACATCATGATGGTGTCAGTCAGGTGTCAGCCTCGCCTCGTGATAGGGTCAGTCTGGTGTCAGCCTCGCGTCGTGATGCGGTCAGTCTGGTGTCAGCCTCGCCTCGTGATGGTGTCAGTCTGGTGTCCGCCTCGCCTCGTGATGGTGTGAGTATGGTGTCAGCCTCGCCTCGTGATGGGGTCAGTCTGGTGTCAGCCTAACCTCGTGATGGAGTCAGTTTGGAGTCAGCCTCGCCTCGTGATGGTGTCAGTCTGGTGTTAGCCTCGCCTAGTGATAGGGTCAGTCTGGTGTCAGCCTCGCCTCGTGATGGGGTCAGTCTGGTGTCAGCCTCACATCATGATGGTGTCAGTCTGGTGACAGCCTCGCCTCGTGATGGTGTCAGTCTTGTATCAGCCTCGCCTCATGATGATGTCAGTCGGGTTTCAGCCTCGCCTCGTGATGGTGTCAGTCTGGTGTCAGCCTCGCCTAGTGATAGGGTCAGTCTGGTGTCATCCTCGCCTCGTGATGGGGTCAGTCTGGTGTCAGCCTCGCCTCGTGATGGTGTCAGTCTGGTGTCAGCCTCGCCTCGTGATGGTGTCAGTCTTGTATCAGCCTCGCCTCGTGATGGTGTCAGTCTGGTGTCAGCCTCGCCTCGTGATGGGGTTAGTCTGGTGTCAGCCTCGCCTAGTGATGGGATCAGTCTGGTGTCAGCCTCACATCTTGATGGGGTCAGTCTGGTGTCAGCCTCGCCTCGTGATGGGGTCAGTCTGGTGTCAGCCTCACATCATGAAGGTGTCAGTCTGGTGTCAGCCTCGCCTCGTGATGGGGTCAGTCTGGTGTCAGTCTCGCCTCGTGATGGGGTCAGTCTGGTGTCAGCCTCGACTCGTGATGGGGTCAGTCTGGTGTCAGCCTCACATCATTATGGTGTCAGTCTGGTGTCAGCCTCGCCTCGTGATGGTGTCAGTCTGGTGTCAGCTTCACCTCGTGATGGGTTTAGTCTGGTTTCAGCCTCGCCTAGTGATGGGGTCAGTCTGGTGTCAGCCTCACATCTTGATGGGGTCAGTCTGGTGTCAGCGTCGCCTCGTGATGGGGTCAGTCTGGTGTCAGTCTCGCCTCGTGATGGTGTCAGTCTGGTGTCAGCCTCGCCTCGTGATGGGGTCAGTCTGGTGTCAGCCTAGCCTCGTGATGGGGTCAGTCTGGTGTCAGCCTTGCCTCGTGATGGGGTCAGTCTTGTGTCAGCCTCACATCATGATGGTGTCAGTCCGGTGTCAGCCTCACCTCGTGATGGGGTCAGTCCGGTGTCAGTCTCGCCTCGTGATGGGGTCAGTCTGGTGTCAGCCTCGCCTCGTGATGGGGTCAGTCTGGTGTCAGCATCACATCATGATGGTGTCAGTCTGGTGTCAGCCTCGCCTCGTGATGGGGTCAGTTTGGTGTCAGCCTCGCCTCGTGATGGGGTCAGTCTGGTGTCAGCCTCGCCTCGTGATGGGGTCAGTCTGGTGTCAGCCTCGCCTCGTGATGGGGTCAGTCTGGTGTCAGCCTCACATCATGATGGTGTCAGTCTGGAGTCATCCTCACATCATGATGGTGTCAGTCTGGTGTCAGCCTCGCCTCGTGATGGTATTAGTCTGGTGTCAGCCTCACCTCGTGATGGAGTCAGTCTGGTGTCAGCCTCGCCTCGTGATGGTGTCAGTCTGGTGTCAGCCTCGCCTAGTGATAGGGTCAGTCTGGTGTCAGCCTCGCCTCGGGATGGGGTCAGTCTGGTGTCAGCCTCACATCATGATGGTGTCAGTCTGGTGACTGCCTCGCCTCGTGATGGGGTCAGTCTTGTATCAGCCTCGCCTCATGATGGGGTCAGTCGAGTTTCAGCCTTGCCTCGTGATGGTGTCAGTCTGGTGTCAGCCTCGCCTAGTGATAGGGTCAGTCTGGTGTCAGCCTCGCCTCGTGATGGGGTCAGTCTGGTGTCAGCCTCGCCTCGTGATGGTGTCAGTCTGGTGTCAGCCTCGCCTCGTGATGGGGTCAGTCCGGTGTCAGCCTCGCCTCGTGATGGTGTCAGTCTGGTGTCAGCCTCGCCTCTTGATGGTGTCAGTCTGGTGTCAGCCTCGCCTCGTGATGTGGTCAGTCTGGTGTCAGCCTCGCCTCGTGATGGGGTCAGTCTTGTGTCAGCCTCACATCATGATGGTGTCAGTCCGGTGTTAGCCTCGCCTCGTGATGGGGTCAGTCTTGTGTCAGCCTCACATCATGATGGTGTCAGTCCGGTGTCAGCCTCGCCTCGTGATGGTGTCAGTCTGGTGTCAGTCTCGCCTCATGATGGGGTCAGTCTGGTGTCAGCCTCGCCTCGTGATGGGGTCAATCTGGTGTCAGCCTCGCCTCGTGATGGGGTCAGTCTGGTGTCAGCCTCGCCTCGTGATGGGGTCAGTCTGACGTCAGCCTCACATCATGAAGGTGTCAGTCTGGTGTCAGCCTCGCCTCGTGATGGTGTCAGTCTGGTGTCAGCCTCGCCTCGTGATGGGGTCAGTCTGGTGTCAGCCTCACATCATGATGGTGTCAGTCTGGTGTCAGCCTCGCCTCGTGATGGTGTCAGTCTGGTGTCAGCCTCGCCTCGTGATGGGGTTATTCTGGTGTCAGCCTCGCCTCGTGATGGGGTCAGTCTGGTGTCAGCCTCACATCATGATGGTGTCAGTCTGGAGTCAGCCTCACATCATGATGGTGTCAGTCTGGTGTCAGCCTCGCCTCGTGACGGTATCAGTCTGGTGTCAGCCTCGCCTCGTGATGGGGTCAGTCTGGTGTCAGCCTCACATCATGATGGTGTCAGTCAGGTGTCAGCCTCGCCTCGTGATAGGGTCAGTCTGGTGTCAGCCTCGCGTCGTGATGCGGTCAGTCTGGTGTCAGCCTCGCCTCGTGATGGTGTCAGTCTGGTGTCCGCCTCGCCTCGTGATGGTGTGAGTATGGTGTCAGCCTCGCCTCGTGATGGGGTCAGTCTGGTGTCAGCCTAACCTCGTGATTGAGTCAGTCTGGAGTCAGCCTCGCCTCGTGATGGTGTCAGTCTGGTGTTAGCCTCGCCTAGTGATAGGGTCAGTCTGGTGTCATCCTCGCCTCGTGATGGGGTCAGTCTGGTGTCAGCCTCACATCATGATGATGTCAGTCTGGTGACAGCCTCGCCTCGTGATGGTGTCAGTCTTGTATCAGCCTCGCCTCATGATGGGGTCAGTCGGGTTTCAGCCTCGCCTCGTGATGGTGTCAGTCTGGTGTCAGCCTCGCCTAGTGATAGGGTCAGTCTGGTGTCATCCTCGCCTCGTGATGGGGTCAGTCTGGTGTCAGCCTCGCCTCGTGATGGTGTCAGTCTGGTGTCAGCCTCGCCTCGTGATGGTGTCAGTCTTGTATCAGCCTCGCCTCGTGATGGGGTCAGTCGGGTTTCAGCCTCGCCTCGTGATGGGGTCAGTCTGGTGTCAGCCTCGCCTCGTGATGGTGTTAGTCTGGTGTCAGCCTCGCCTCGTGATGGTGTCAGTCAGGTGTCAGCCTCGCCTCGTGATGGTGTCAGTCTGGTGTCAGCTTCGCCTCGTGATGGTGTCAGTCTGGTGTCAGCCTCGCCTCGTGATGGTGTCAGTCTGGTGTCCGCCTCGCCTCGTGATGGTGTGAGTATGGTGTCAGCCTCGCCTCGTGATGGGGTCAGTCTGGTGTCAGCCTCACCTCGTGATGGGGTCAGTCTGGGGTCAGCCTCGCCTCGTGATAGGGTCAGTCTGGTGTCAGCCTCGCCTCGTGATGGGGTCAGTCTGGTGTCAACCTCGCCTCGTGATGGTGTCAGTCTGGTGTCAGCCTCGACTAGTGATGGGGTCAGTCTGGTGTCAGCCTCGCCTAGTGATAGGGTCAGTCTGGTGTCAGCCTCGCCTCGTGATGGGGTCAGTCTGGTGTCAGCCTCACATCATGATGGTGTCAGTCTGGTGACTGCCTCGCCTCGTGATGGGGTCAGTCTTGTATCAGCCTCGCCTCATGATGGGGTCAGTCGGGTTTCAGCCTCGCCTCGTGATGGTGTCAGTCTGGTGTCAGCCTCGCCTAGTGATAGGGTCAGTCTGGTGTCAGCCTCGCCTCGTGATGGGGTCAGTCTGGTGTCAGCCTCGCCTCGTGATGGTGTCAGTCTGGTATCAGCCTCGCCTCGTGATGGGGTCAGTCCGGTGTCAGCCTAGCCTCGTGATGGTGTCAGTCTGGTGTCAGCCTCGCCTCGTGATGGTGTCAGTCTGGTGTCAGCCTCGCCTCGTGATGTGGTCAGTCTGGTGTCAGCCTCGCCTCGTGATGGGGTCAGTCTTGTGTCAGCCTCACATCATGATGGTGTCAGTCCGGTGTTAGCCTCGCCTCGTGATGGGGTCAGTCTGGTGTCAGCCTCATATCATGATGGTGTCAGTCTGGAGTCAGCCTCACATCATGATGGTGTCAGTCTGGTGTCAGCCTCGCCTCGTGACGGTATCATTCTGGTGTCAGCCTCGCCTCGTGATGGGGTCAGTCTGGTGTCAGCCTCACATCATGATGGTGTCAGTCAGGTGTCAGCCTCGCCTCGTGATAGGGTCAGTCTGGTGTCAGCCTCGCATCGTGATGCGGTCAGTCTGGTGTCAGCCTCGCCTCGTGATGGTGTCAGTCTGGTGTCCGCCTCGCCTCGTGATGGTGTGAGTATGGTGTCAGCCTCGCCTCGTGATGGGGTCAGTCTGGTGTCAGCCTAACCTCGTGATGGAGTCAGTCTGGTGTCAGCCTCGCCTCGTGATGGTGTCAGTCTTGTATCAGCCTCGCCTCATGATGGGGTCAGTCGGGTTTCAGCCTCGCCTCGTGATGGTGTCAGTCTGGTGTCAGCCTCGCCTAGTGATAGGGTCAGTCTGGTGTCAGCCTCGCCTCGTGATGGTGTCAGTCGGGTGTCAGCCTCGCCTCGTGTTGGTGTCAGTCTTGTATCAGCCTCGCCTCGTGATGGGGTCAGTCGGGTTTCAGCCTCGCCTCGTGATGGGGTCAGTCTGGTGTCAGCCTCGCCTCGTGATGGTGTCAGTCTGGTGTCAGCCTCGCCTCGTGATGGTGTCAGTCAGGTGTCAGCCTCGCCTCGTGATGGTGTCAGTCTGGTGTCAGCTTCGCCTCGTGATGGTGTCAGTCTGGTGTCAGCCTCGCCTCGTGATGGTGTCAGTCTGGTGTCCGCCTCGCCTCGTGATGGTGTGAGTATGGTGTCAGCCTCGCCTCGTGATGGGGTCAGTCTGGTGTCAGCCTCACCTCGTGATGGGGTCAGTCTGGGGTCAGCCTCGCCTCGTGATAGGGTCAGTCTGGTGTCAGCCTCGCCTCGTGATGGGGTCAGTCTGGTGTCAACCTCGCCTCGTGATGGTGTCAGTCTGGTGTCAGCCTCGACTAGTGATGGGGTCAGTCTGGTGTCAGCCTCGCCTCGTGATGGGGTCAGTCTGGTGTCAGCCTCGCCTAGTGATGGGGTCAGTCTGGTGTCAGCCTCACATCATGAAGGTGTCAGTCTGGTGTCAGTTTCGCCTTGTGATGGTTTCAGTCTGGTGTCAGCCTCGCCTCGTGATGGGGTCAGTCTGGTGTCAGCCTCACATCATGATGGGGTCAGTCTGGTGTCAGTCTCGCCTCGTGATGGGGTCAGTCTGGTGTCAGCCTCGCCCCGTGATGGGGTCAGTCTGGTGTCAGCCTCGCCTCGTGATGGGGTCAGTCTGGTGTCAGCCTCGCCTCGTGATGGGGTCAGTCTGGTGTCAGCCTCACATCATGATGGTGTCAGTCTGGTGTCAGCCTCGCCTCGTGATGGTGTCAGTCTGGTGTCAGCCTCGCCTCGTGATGGGGTTAGTCTGGTGTCAGCCACGCCTAGTGATGGGGTCAGTCTGGTGTCAGCCTCACATCTTGATGGGGTCAGTCTGGTGTCAGTCTCGCCTCGTGATGGTGTCAGTCCGGTGTCAGCCTCGCCTCGTGATGGGGTCAGTCTGGTGTCAGCCTCGCCTCGTGATGGGGTCAGTCTGGTGTCAGCCTCACATCATGATGGTGTCAGTCTGGTGTCAGCCTCGCCTCGTGATGGTGTCAGTCTGGTGTCAGCCTCGCCTCGTGATGGGGTTAGTCTGGTGTCAGCCTCGTCTAGTGATGGGGTCAGTCTGGTGTCAGCCTCACATCTTGATGGGGTCAGTCTGGTGTCAGCCTCACATCTTGATGGGGTCAGTCTGGTGTCAGCCTCGCCTCGTGATGGGGTCAGTCTGGTGTCAGCCTCACATCATGAAGGTGTCAGTCTGGTGTCAGCAACGCCTCGTGATGGGGTCAGTCTGGTGTCAGCCTCGCCTCGTGATGGGGTCAGTCTGGTGTCAGCCTCGACTCGTGATGGGGTCAGTCTGGTGTCAGCCTCACATCATGATGGTGTCAGTCTGGTGTCAGCCTCGCCTCGTGATGGTGTCAGTCTGGTGTCAGCCTCACCTCGTGATGGGGTTACTCTGGTTTCAGCCTCGCCTAGTGATGGGGTCAGTCTGGTGTCAGCCTCACATCTTGATGGGGTCAGTCTGGTGTCAGCGTCGCCTCGTGATGGGGTCAGACTGGTGTCAGTCTCTCCTCGTGATGGTGTCAGTCTGGTGTCAGCCTCGCCTCGTGATGGGGTCAGTCTGGTGTCAGCCTCGCCTCGTGATGGTGTCAGTCTGGTGTCAGCCTCGCCTCGTGATGGGGTCAGTCTGGTTTCAGCCTCGCCTCGTGATGGTGTCAGTCCGGTGTCAGCCTCACCTCGTGATGGGGTCAGTCCGGTGTCAGTCTCGCCTCGTGATGGGGTCAGTCTGGTGTCAGCATCACATCATGATGGTGTCAGTCTGGTGTCAGCCTCGCCTCGTTATGGGGTCAGTTTGGTGTCAGCCTCGCCTCGTGATGGGGTCAGTCTGGTGTCAGCCTCGCCTCGTGATGGGGTCAGTCTGGTGTCAGCCTCGCCTCGTGATGGGGTCAGTCTGGTGTCAGCCTCACATCATGATGGTGTCAGTCTGGAGTCAGCCTCGCGTCGTGATCGGGTCAGTCTGGTGTCAGCCTCGCCTCGTGATGGTGTCAGTCTGGTGTCCGCCTCGCCTCGTGATGGTGTGAGTATGGTGTCAGCCTCGCCTCGTGATGGGGTCAGTCTGGTGTCAGCCTCAACTCGTGATGGGGTCAGTCTGGTGTCAGCCTCGCCTCGTGATGGTGTCAGTCTGGTGTCAGCCTCGCCTAGTGATAGGGTCAGTCTGGTGTCAGCCTCGCCTCGTGATGGGGTCAGTCTGGTGTCAGCCTCACATCATGATGGTGTCAGTCTGGTGACAGCCTCGCCTCGTGATGGAGTCAGTCTTGTATCAGCCTCGCCTCATGCTGGGGTCAGTCGGGTTTCAGCCTCGCCTCGTGATGGTGTCAGTCTGGTGTCAGCCTCACATCATGAAGGTGTCAGTCTGGTGTCAGCCTCGCCTCGTGATGGGGTCAGTCTGGTGTCAGTCTCGCCTCGTGATGGGGTCAGTCTGGTGTCAGCCTCGACTCGTGATGGGGTCAGTCTGGTGTCAGCCTCACATCATGATGGTGTCAGTCTTGTGTCAGCCTCGCCTCGTGATGGGGTCAGTCTTGTATCAGCCTCGCCTCATGATGGGGTCAGTCCGGTGTCAGTCTCGCCTCGTGATGGGGTCAGTCTGGTGACAGCCTCGCCTCGTGATGGGGTCAGTCTGGTGTCAGCCTCACATCTTGATGGGGTCAGTCTGGTGTCAGCCTCGCCTCGTGATGGGGTCAGTCTGGTGTCAGTCTCGCCTCGTGATGGTGTCAGTCTGGTGTCAGCCTCGCCTCGTGATGGTGTCAGTCTGGTGACTGCCTCGCCTCGTGATGGGGTCAGTCTTGTATCAGCCTCGCCTCATGATGGGGTCAGTCCGGTGTCAGTCTCGCCTCGTGATGGGGTCAGTCTGGTGACAGCCTCGCCTCGTGATGGGGTCAGTCTGGTGTCAGCCTCGCCTCGTGATGGGGTCAGTCTGGTGTCAGCCTCGCCTCGTGATGGGGTCAGTCTGGTGTCAGCCTCGCCTCGTGATGGTGTCAGTCTGGTGTCAGCCTCGCCTCGTGATGGGGTTAGTCTCGTGTCAGCCTCACCTCGTGATGGGGTCAGTCTGGTGTCAGCCTCACATCATGATGGTGTCAGTCTGGAGTCAGCCTCACATCATGATGGTGTCAGTCTGGTGTCAGCCTCGCCTCGTGACGGTATCAGTCTGATGTCAGCCTCGCCTCGTGATAGGGTCAGTCTGGTGTCAGCCTCGCGTCGTGATGCGGTCAGTCTGGTGTCAGCCTCGCCTCGTGATGGTGTCAGTCTGGTGTCCGCCTCGCCTCGTGATGGTGTGAGTATGGTGTCAGCCTCGCCTCGTGATGGGGTCAGTCTGGTGTCAGCCTAACCTCGTGATGGAGTCAGTCTGGTGTCAGCCTCGCCTCGTGATGGGGTCAGTCTGGTGTTAGCCTCGCCTAGTGATAGGTTCAGTCTGGTGTCAGCCTCGCCTCGTGATGGGGTTAGTCTGGTGTCAGCCTCACATCATGATGGTGTCAGTCTGGTGACAGCCTCGCCTCGTGATGGTGTCAGTCTTGTATCAGCCTCGCCTCATGATGGGGTCAGTCGGGTTTCAGCCTCGCCTCGTGATGGTGTCAGTCTGGTGTCAGCCTCGCCTAGTGATAGGGTCAGTCTGGTGTCATCCTCGCCTCGTGATGGGGTCAGTCTGGTGTCAGCCTCGCCTCGTGATGGTGTCAGTCTGGTGTCAGCCTCGCCTCGTGATGGTGTCAGTCTTGTATCAGCCTCGCCTCGTGATGGGGTCAGTCGGGTTTCAGCCTCGCCTCGTGATGGGGTCAGTCTGGTGTCAGCCTCGCCTCGTGATGGTGTCAGTCTGGTGTCAGCCTCGCCTCGTGATGGTGTCAGTCAGGTGTCAGCCTCGCCTCGTGATGGTGTCAGTCTGGTGTCAGCTTCGCCTCGTGATGGAGTCAGTCTGGTGTCAGCCTCGCCTCGTGATGGTGTCAGTCTGGTGTCCGCCTCGCCTCGTGATGGTGTGAGTATGGTGTCAGCCTCGCCTCGTGATGGGGTCAGTCTGGTGTCAGCCTCACCTCGTGATGGGGTCAGTCTGGGGTCAGCCTCGCCTCGTGATAGGGTCAGTCTGGTTTCAGCCTTGCCTCGTGATGGGGTCAGTCTGGTGTCAACCTCGCCTCGTAATGGTGTCAGTCTGGTGTCAGCCTCGACTAGTGATGGGGTCAGTCTGGTGTCAGCCTCGCCTAGTGATAGGGTCAGTCTGGTGTCAGCCTCGCCTCGTGATGGGGTCAGTCTGGTGTCAGCCTCACATCGAGATGGTGTCAGTCTGGTGTCAGCATCGCCTCGTGATGGGGTCAGTCTGGTGTCAGCATCGCCTCGTGATGGGGTCAGTCCGGTGTCAGTCTCGCCTCGTGATGGGGTCAGTCTGGGGTCAGCCTCGCCTCGTGATGGGGTCAGTCTGGTGTCAGCCTCGCCTCGTGATGGGGTCAGTTTGGTGTCAGCCTCGCCTCGTGATGGGGTCAGTCTGGTGTCAGCCTCACATCATGATGGTGTCAGTCTGGTGTCAGCCTCGCCTCGTGATGGGGTCAGTCTGGTGTCAGCCTCGCCTCGTGATGGGGTCAGTCTGGTGTCAGCCTCACATCGTGATGGTGTCAGTCTGGCGTCAGTCTCGCCTCGTGATGGGGTCAGTCTGGTGTCAGCCTCGCTAGTGATGGGGTCAGTCTGGAGTCAGCCTCTCATCATGATGGTGTTAGTCTGGTGTCAGCCTCGCCTCGTGATGGTGTCAGTCTGGTGTCAGCCTCGCCTCGTGATGGTGTCAGTCTGGTGTCAGCCTCGCCTCGTGATGGGGTCAGTCTGGTGTCAGTCTCGCCTCGTGATGGGGTCAGTCCGGTGTCAGTCTCGCCTTGTGATGGGGTCAGTCCGGTGTCGGCCCCGCCTCGTGATGGGGTCAGTCTGGTGTCAGCCTCGCCTCGTGATGGTGTCAGTCTGGTGTCAGCCTCGCCTCGTGATGGTGTCAGTCCGGTGTCAGCCTCGCCTCGTGATGGAGTCAGTATGGTGTCAGCCTCGACTCGTGATGGGGTCAGTCTGGTGTCAGCCTCACATCCTGATGGTGTCAGTCTGGTGTCAGCCTCGCCTCGTGATGGGGTCAGTCTGGTGTCAGCCTCGCCTCGTGATGGGGTCAGTCTGGTGTCAGCCTCGCCTCGTGATGGGGTCAGTCTGATGTCAGTCTCGCCTCCTGATGGGGTCAGTCTGGTGTCAGTCTCGCCTCGTGATGGGGTCAGTCTGGTGTCAGCCTTGCCTCGTGATGGGGTCAGTCTGGTGTCAGCCTCACCTCGTGATGGTGTCAGTCTGGTGTCAGCCTCGCCTCGTGATGGTGTCAGTCTGGTGTCAGCCTCGCTAGTGATGGGGTCAGTCTGGTGTCAGCCTCGCCTCGTGATGGGGTCAGTCTGGTGTCAGTCTCGCCTCGTGATGGGGTCAGTCCGGTGTCATCCTCGCCTCGTGATTGGGTCAGTCTGGTGCCAGCCTCGCCTCGTGATGTGGTCAGTCTGGTGTCAGCCTCGCCTCGTGATGGGGTCAGTCTGGTGTCAGCATCATATCGTGATGGTGTAAGTCTGGTGTCAGCCTTGCCTCATGATGGGGTCAGTCTGGTGTCAGCCTCGCCCCGTGATGGGGTCAGTCTGGTGTCAGTCTCGCCTCGTGATGGGGTCAGTCTGGTGTCAGCCTCGCCTAGTGATGGGGTCAGTCTGGTGTCAGCCTCGCCTCGTGATGGGGTCAGTCTGGTGTCAGCCTCGCCTCGTGATGGTGTCAGTCTGGTGTCAGCCTCGCCTCGTGATGGGGTCAGTCTGGTGTCAGCCTCGCCTCGTGATGGGGTCAGTCTGGTTTAAGTCTCGCCTCGTGATGGGGTCAATCTGGGGTCAGCCTCGCCTCGTGATGGTGTCAGTCTGGTGTCAGCCTCGCCTCGTGATGGGGTCAGTCTGGTGTCAGCCTTGCCTCGTGATGGGGTCAGTCTGGTGTCAGTCTCGCCTCGTGATGGGGTCAGTCTGGTGTCAGCCTCACCTAGTGATGGGGTCAGTCTGGTGTAAGTCTCGCCTCATGATGGGGTCAGTCTGGTGTCAGCCTTGCCTCGTGATGGTGTCAGTCTTTTGTCAGCCTCTCCTCGTGATGGGGTCAGTCTGGTGTCAGCCTCGCCACGTGATGTGGTCAGTCTGGTGTCAGCCTCGCCTCGTGATGGGGTCAGTCTGGTGTCAGCATCATATCGTGATGGTGTAAGTCTAGTGTCAGCCTTGCCTCGTGAAGGGGCAGTCTGGTGTCAGCCTCGCCCCGTGATGGGGTCAGTCTGGTGTCAGCCTCGCCTCGTGATGGTGTCAGTCTGGTTTCAGCGTCGCCTCGTGATGGGGTCAGTCTGGTGTCAGCCTCGCCTCGTGATGGGGTCAGTCTGGTGTCAGCCTCGCCTAGTGATTGGGTCAGTCTGGTGTCAGCCTCACATCATGATGGGGTCAGTCTGGTGTCAGCCTCACATCATGATGGGGTCAGTCTGGTGTCAGCTTCGCCTCGTGATGGGGTCAGTCTGGTGTCAGTCTCACCTCGTGATGGGGTCATTCTGGTGTCAGCCTCGCCTCGTGATGGGGTCAGTCTGGTGTCAGCCTCGCCTCGTGATGGGGTCAGTCTGGTGTCAGCCTCACATCATGAAGGTGTCAGTCTGGTGTCAGTCTCGCCTCGTGATGGGGTCAGTCTGGTGTCAGTCTCGTCTCGTGATGGTGTCAGTCCGGTGTCAGTCTCGCCTCGTAATGGGGTCAGTCTGGTGTCAGCCTTGCCTCGTGATGGTGTCAGTCTGGTTTCAGCCTCACATCATGATGGTGTCAGTCTGGTGTCAGCCTCGCCTCGTGACGGGGTAAGTCTGGTGTCAGCCTCGCCTCGTGATGGGGTCAGTCTGGTGTCAGCCTCGCCTCGTGATGGGGTCAGTCTGGTGTCAGCCTCGCCTAGTGATGGGGTCAGTCTGGTGTAAGTCTCGCCTCGTGATGGGGTCAGTCTGGTGTAAGTCTCGCCTCGTGATGGGGTCAGTCTGGTGTCAGCCTTGCCTCGTGATGGTGTCAGTCTTTTGTCAGCCTCTCCTCGTGATGGGGTCAGTCTGGTGTCAGCCTCGCCTCGTGATGTGGTCAGTCTGGTATCAGCCAGGCCTCGTGATGGGGTCAGTCTGGTGTCAGCATCATATCGTGATGGTGTAAGTCTGGTGTCAGCCTTGCCTCGTGATGGGGTCAGTCTGGTGTCAGCCTCGCCCCGTGATGGGGTCAGTCTGGTGTCAGCCTCGCCTCGTGATGGTGTCAGTCTGGTGTCAGCCTCGCCTCGTGATGGGGTCAGTCTGGTGTCAGCCTCGCCTCGTGATGGGGTCAGTCTGGTGTCAGTCTCGCCTCGTGATGGGGTCAGTCTGGTGTCAGCCTCGCCTTGTGATTGGGTCAGTCTGGTGTAAGCCTCGCCTCGTGATGGGGTCAGTCTGGTGTCAGCCTCACATCATGATGGGCTCAGTCTGGTGTCAGCCTCACATCATGATGGTGTCAGTCTGGTGTCAGCTTCGCCTCGTGATGGGGTCTGTCTGGTGTCAGTCTCACCTCGTGATGGGGTCATTCTGGTGTCAGCCTCGCCTCGTGATGGAGTCAGTCTGGTGTCAGTCTCGCCTAGTGATGGGGTCAGTCTGGTGTCAGCCTCGCCTCGTGATGGGGTCAGTCTGGTGTCAGCCTCACATCATGAAGGTGTCAGTCTGGTGTCAGTCTCGCCTCGTGATGGGGTCAGTCTGTTGTCAGTCTCGTCTCGTGATGGTGTCAGTCCGGTGTCAGTCTCGCCTCGTAATGGGGTCAGTCTGGTGTCAGCCTTGCCTCGTGATGGGGTCAGTCTGGTGTCAGCCTCACATCATGATGGTGTCAGTCTTGTGTCAGCCTCGCCTCGTGATGGGGTAAGTCTGGTGTCAGCCTCGCCTCGTGATGGGGTCAGTCTGGTGTCAGCCTCGCCTCGTGATGGGGTCAGTCTGGTGTCAGCCTCGCCTCGTGATGGTGTCAGTCTGGTGTCAGCCTCGCCTCGTGATGGGGTCAGTCTGGTGTCAGCCTCGCCTCGTGATGGGGTCAGTCTGGTGTCAGTCTCGCCTCGTAATGGGGTCAGTCTGGTGGCAGCCTCGCCTCGTGATGGGGTCAGTCCGGTGTCAGTCTCGCCTCGTGATGGGGTCAGTCTGGTGTCAGCCTTGCCTCGTGATGGGGTCAGTCTGGTGTCAGCCTCACATCATGATGGTGTCAGTCTGGTGTCAGCCTCGCCTCGTGATGGGGTCAGTCTGGTGTCAGTCTCGCCTCGTGGTGGGGTGAGTCTGGTGTCAGCCTCGCCCCGTGATGGGGTCAGTCTGGTGTAAGTCTCGCCTCGTGATGGGGTCAGTCTGGTGTCAGCCTTGCCTCGTGATGGGGTCAGTCTGGTGTCAGCCTCGCCTCGTGATGGTGTCAGTCTGGTGTCAGCCTCGCCTCGTGATGGGGTCAGTCTGGTGTCAGCCTCACTTCATGATGGAGTCAGTCTGGTGTCAGCTTCGCCTCGTGATGGGGTCAGTCTGGTGTCAGCCTCGCCTCGTGATGGTGTCAGTCTGGTGTCAGCCTCGCCTCGTGATGGGGTCAGTCTGGTGTCAGTCTCGCCTCGTGGTGGGGTGAGTCTGGTGTCAGCCTCGCCCCGTGAAGGGGTTAGTCTGGTGTAAGTCTCGCCTCGTGATGGGGTCAGTCTGGTGTCAGCCTTGCCTCGTGATGGGGTCAGTCTGGTGTCAGCCTCGCCTCGTGATGGGGTCAGTCTGGTGTCAGCTTCGCCTCGTGATGGTGTCAGTCTGGTGTCAGCCTCGCCTCGTGATGGGGTCAGTCTGGTGTCAGCCTCACTTCATGATGGAGTCAGTCTGGTGTCAGCTTCGCCTCGTGATGGGGTCAGTCTGGTGTCAGCCTCGCCTCGTGATGGGGTCAGTCTGGTGTCAGTCTCGCCTCGTGGTGGGGTGAGTCTTGTGTCAGCCTCGCCCCGTGATGGGGTCAGTCTGGTGTAAGTCTCGCCTCGTGATGGGGTCAGTCTGGTGTCAGCCTTGCCTCGTGATGGGGTCAGTCTGGTGTCAGCCTCGCCTCGTGATGGTGTCAGTCTGGTGTCAGCCTCGCCTCGTGATGGTGTCAGTCTGGTGTCAGCCTCGCCTCGTGATGGGGTCAGTCTGGTGTCAGCCTCACTTCATGATGGAGTCAGTCTGGTGTCAGCTTCGCCTCGTGATGGGGTCAGTCTGGTGTCAGCATCGCCTCGTGATGGTGTCAGTCTGGTGTCAGCCTCGCCTCGTGATGGGGTCAGTCTGGTGTCAGTCTCGCCTCGTGGTGGGGTGAGTCTGGTGTCAGCCTCGCTTCGTGATGGGGTCAGTCTGGTGTCAGTCTCGCCTTGTGATGGTGTCAGTCTGGTGTCAGCCTCGCCTCGTGATGGTGTCAGTCTGGTGTCAGCCTCGCCTCGTGATGGTGTCAGTCTGGTGTCAGCCTTGCCTCGTGATGGGGTCAGTCTGGTGTCAGCCTCACTTCATGATGGAGTCAGTCTGGTGTCAGCTTCGCCTCGTGATGGGGTCAGTCTGGTGTCAGCCTCGCCTCGTGATGGGGTCAGTCTGGTGTCAGTCTCGCCTCGTGATGGGGTCAGTCTGGTGTCAGCCTCACATCATGAAGGTGTCAGTCTGGTGTCAGTCTCGCCTCGTGATGGGGTCAGTCTGGTGTCAGTCTCGTCTCGTGATGGTGTCAGTCCGGTGTCAGTCTCGCCTCGTAATGGGGTCAGTCTGGTGTCAGCCTTGCCTCGTGATGGGGTCAGTCTGGTGTCAGCCTCACATCATGATGGTGTCAGTCTTGTGTCAGCCTCGCCTCGTGATGGGGTAAGTCTGGTGTCAGCCTCGCCTCGTGATGGGGTCAGTCTGGTGTCAGCCTCGCCTCGTGATGGGGTCAGTCTGGTGTCAGTCTCGCCTCGTGATGGGGTCTGTCTGGTATTAGTCTCGCCTCGTGATGGGGTCAGTCTGGTGTCAGTCTCGCCTTGTGATGGTGTCAGTCTGGTGTCAGCCTCGCCTCGTGATGGTGTCAGACTGGTGTCAGCAGCGCCTCGTGATGGGGTCAGTCTGGTGTCAGTCTCGCCTAGTGATGGGGTCAGTCTGTTGTCAGCCTTGCCTCGTGATGGGTTCAGTCTGGTGTCAGCCTCGCCTCGTGATGGGGTCAGTCTGGTGTCAGCCTTGCCTCGTGATGGGGTCAGTATGGTGTCAGCCTCACATCATGATGGTGTCAGTCTGGTGTCAGTCTCGCCTCGTGATGGGGTCAGTCTGGTGTCAGTCTCGCCTCCTGATGGGGTCAGTCTGGTGTCAGTCTCTCCTCGTGATGGGGTCAGTCTGGTGTCAGCCTTGCCTCGTGATGGGGTCAGTCTGGTGTCACCCTCACCTCGTGACGGTGTCAGTCTGGTGTCAGCCTCGCCTCGTGATGGTGTCAGTCTGGGGTCAGCCTCGCTAGTGATGGGGTCAGTCTGGTGTCAGCCTCGCCTCGTGATTGGGTCAGTCTGGTGTCATTCTCGCCTCGTGATGGGGTCAGTCCGGTGTCAGCCTTGCCTCATGATGGGGTCAGTCTGGTGTCAGCCTCGCCCCGTGATGGGGTCAGTCTGGTGTCAGTCTCGCCTCGTGATGGGGTCAGTCTGGTGTCAGCCTCGCCTCGTGATGGGGTCAGTCTGGTGTCAGCCTCGCCTCGTGATGGGGTCAGTCTGGTGTCAGCCTCGCCTCGTGATGGTGTCAGTCTGGTGTCAGCCTCGCCTCGTGATGGGGTCAGTCTGGTGTCAGCCTCGCCTAGTGATGGGGTCAGTCTGGTGTAAGTCTCGCCTCGTGATGGGGTCAATCTGGTGTCAGCCTCGCCTCGTGATGGTGTCAGTCTGGTGTCAGCCTCGCCTCGTGATGGGGTCAGTCTGGTGTCAGCCTCGCCTCGTGATGGGGTCAGTCTGGTGTCAGCCTCGCCTCGTGATGGGGTCAGTCTGGTGTCAGCCTCACCTAGTGATGGGGTCAGTCTGGTGTAAGTCTCGCCTCGTGATGGGGTCAGTCTGGTGTCAGCCTTGCCTCGTGATGGTGTCAGTCTTTTGTCAGCCTCTCCTCGTGATGGGGTCAGTCTGGTGTCAGCCTTGCCTCGTGATGGTGTCAGTCTTTTGTCAGCCTCGTCCCGTGATGGGGTCAGTCTGGTGTCAGCCTCGCCTAGTGATTGGGTCAGTCTGGTGTCAGCCTCGCCTCGTGATGGGGTCAGTCTGGTGTCAGCCTCACATCATGATGGGGTCAGTCTGGTGTCAGCCTCACATCATGATGGTGTCAGTCTGGTGTCAGCTTCGCCTCGTGATGGGGTCAGTCTGGTGTCAGTCTCACCTCGTGATGGGGTCATTCTGGTGTCAGCCTCGCCTCGTGATGGGGCCAGTCTGGTGTCAGCCTCGCCTCGTGATTGGGGTCATTCTGGTGTCAGCCTCACATCATGAAGGTGTCAGTCTGGTGTCAGTCTTGCCTCGTGATGGGGTCAGTCTTGTGTCAGCCTCGTCCCGTGATGGGGTCAGTCTGGTGTCAGCCTCGCCTAGTGATTGGGTCAGTCTGGTGTCAGCCTCGCCTCGTGATGGGGTCAGTCTGGTGTCAGCCTCACATCATGATGGGGTCAGTCTGGTGTCAGCCTCACATCATGATGGTGTCAGTCTGGTGTCAGCTTCGCCTCGTGATGGGGTCAGTCTGGTGTCAGTCTCACCTCGTGATGGGGTCATTCTGGTGTCAGCCTCGCCTCGTGATGGTGTCAGTCTGGTGTCAGCCTCGCCTCGTGATGGGGTCAGTCTGGTGTCAGCCTCGCCTCGTGATGGGGTCAGTCTGGTGTCAGCCTCGCCTCGTGATGGGGTCAGTCTGGTGTCAGTCTCGCCTCGTGATGGGGTCAGTCTGGTGTCAGCCTCACCTCGTGATGGGGTCAGTCTGGTGTCAGTCTCGCCTTGTGATGGGGTCAGTCTGGTGTCAGCCTCACATCATGATGGTGTCAGTCTGGTGTCAGCCTCGCCTCGTGATGGGGTCAGTCTGGTGTCAGCCTCGCCTCGTGATGGGGTCAGTCTGGTGTCAGTCTCGCCTCGTGATGGGGTCAGTCTGGTGTCAGCCTCACATCATGATGGTGTCAGTCAGGTGTCAGTCTCGCCTCGTGATGAGGTCAGACTGGTGTCAGCCTCACATCATGATGGTGTCAGTCTGGTGTCAGCCTCGCCTCATGATGGGGTCAGTCTGGTGTCAGTCTCGCCTCGTGATGGGGTCAGTCTGGTGTCAGCCTCACATCATGATGGTGTCAGTCAGGTGTCAGTCTCGCCTCGTGATGAGGTCAGACTGGTGTCAGCCTCACATCATGATGGTGTCAGTCTGGTGTCAGCCTGGCCTCTTGATGGGGTCAGTCTGGTGTCAGCCTCACATCATGATGGTGTCAGCCAGGTGTCAGCCTCGCCTCGTGATGGGGTCAGTCTGGTGTCAGCCTCGCCTCGTGATGGGGTCAGTCTGGTGTCATTCTCGCCTCGTGATGGTGTCAGTCTGGTGTCAGTCTCGCCTCGTGATGGTGTCAGTCTGGTGTCAGCCTCGCCTTGTGATGGGGTCAGTCTGGTGTCAGCCTCGCCTCGTGATGGGGTCAGTCTAGTGTCAGTCTCGCCTAGTGATGGGGTCAGTCTGGTGTCAGCCTCACATCATGATGGTGTCAGTCTGGTGTCAGTCTGGTGTCAGCCTCGCCTCGTGATGGTGTCAGTCTGGTGTCAGCCTCGCCTCGTGATGGTGTCAGTCTGGTGTCAGCCTCACATCATGATGGTGTCAGTCTGGTGTCAGTCTCGCCTCGTGATGGTGTCAGTCTGGTGTCAGCCTCGCCTCGTGATGGTGTCAGTCTGGTGTCAGTCTCGCCTTGTGATGGGGTCAGTCTGGTGTCAGTCTCGCCTAGTGATGGGGTCAGTCTGGTGTCAGCCTCACCTAGTGATGGGGTCAGTCTGGTGTCAGCCTCACATCATCAGGATCAGGAGCATCGCTCCGTCCCCTCCCCCTCCTGACAGATCCATATTGATATATTCTGCAGATCATCGCTCCCTCCATCCCCCTCCTGACAGATCCATATTGATATATTCTGCAGAACATCGCTCCATCCATCCCCCTCCTGACAGATCCATATTGATATATTCTGCAGAACATCGCTCCATCCCCTCCCGACAGATCCATATTGATATATTTTGCAGAACATCGCTTCCTCCCCTCCCCCTCCTGACAGACCCATATTGATATATTCTACAGATTATCCCATCACTGACCCCTTAGAGATCTGCAGAACATCGCTCCCTCCCCTCCTGACAGTTCCATATTGATATATTCTGCAGATTATCCCATCACTGACCTCTATACAGATCTGCAGAACATCGCTCCTCCCATCCCCCTCCTAACAGATCCATATTGGTATATTCTGCAGATTATTCCACCACTGACCCCTCTAGAGATCTGCAGAATATCGCTCCCTCCCATCCCCCTTCTGACAGGCAGAATATCGCTCCCTCCCATCCCCCTCCTGACAGGCAGAACATCGCTCCCTCCCATTTCAGTTTGGGAGAAGCCAATCAGAGAGGTGGGAGTGGTGATGTGTAGCTCCTCCCTGTAGGTGTGTACAGGTGACTGCAGGTAGTGTATGGATGGGTCAGGTGATGGAGGTCGGTGTGATCTGTCCAGGTAGCTGGTGATGTTTCTGTGCTACAAATGTCTATGGGGGCCCCTGTCTACTCCCCCCTTCTACTATGGGGGCCCCTGTCTACTCCCCCCCTTCTACTATGGGGGCCCCTGTCTACTCCCCCCTTCTACTATGGGGGCCCCTGCCTGTTTCCCCCCTCTCTCCTACTATGGGGGCCCCTGTCTACTCCCCCCTTCTACTATGGGGGCCCCTGCCTGTCTCCCCCCTCTCTCCTACTATGGGGGCCCCTTTCTACTCCCCCCCTTCTACTATGGGGGCCCCTGTCTACTCCCCCCCTTCTACTATGGGGGCCCCTGCCTGTCTCCCCCCTCTCTCCTACTATGAGGGCCCCTGTCTACTCCCCCCTTCTACTATGGGGGCCCCTGTCTACTCCCCTCCTTCTACTATGGGGACCCCTGTCTACTCCCCCCCCTTCTACTATGGGGGCCCCTGCCTGTCTCCCCCCTCTCTCCTACTATGGGGACTCCTGTCTACTCCCCCCCTTCTACTATGGGGGCACCTGTCTACTCCCCCCTTCTACTATGGGGGCCCCTGCCTGTCTCCCCCCTCTCTCCTCCTATGGAGACTCCTGTCTACTCCCCCCCCTTCTACTATGGGGGCCCCTGCCTGTCTCCCCCCTCTCTCCTACTATGGAGACTCCTGTCTACTCCCCCCCCCTTCTACTATGGGGGCACCTGTCTACTCCCCCCCTTCTACTATGGGGGCCCCTGCCTGTCCCCCTCTCTCTCCTACTATGGGGACTTCTGTCTACTCCCCCCCTTCTACTATGGGGGCACCTGTCTACTCCCCCCTCTCTCCTACTATGGGGATTCCTGTCTACTCCCCCCTCCCTTCTACTATGGGGGCACCTGTCTACTCCCCCCTCTCTCCTACTATGGGGACTCCTGCCTACTCCCCCCCCCCCTTCTACTATGAGGGCCCCTGTCTACTCCCCCCCTTCTACTATGGGGGCCCCTGCCTGTCTCCCCCCTCTCTCCTACTATGGGGACTCCTGTCTACTCCCCCCTTCTACTATGGGGGCCCCTGCCTGTCTCCCCCCTCTCTCCTACTATGGAGACTCCTGTCTACCCCCCCCCCCTTCTACTATGGGGGCCCCTGCCTGTCTCCCCCCTCTCTCCTACTATTGGGGACTCCTGCCTACTCCCCCCCCTTCTACTATGAGGGCCCCTGTCTACTCCCCCCCTTCTACTATGGGGGCCCCTGCCTGTCTCCCCCCTCTCTCCTACTATGGAGACTCCTGTCTCCCCCCCCCCTTCTACTATGAGGGCCCCTGTCTACTCCCCCCTTCTATTATGGGGGCCCCTGCCTGTCTCCCCCCTCTCTCCTACTATGGGTACTCCTGCCTACTCCCCCCCCTTCTACTATGGGGGCCCCTGCCTGTTCCCCCTTTTTCTCCTACTATGGGGACTCCTGTCTACTCCCCTCCTTCTACTATGAGGGCCCCTGCTTGTTCCCCCCCTTTCTCCTATAGGGACTCCAGTCTACTCTCCCCCCCCCCTTCTACTATGGGGGCCCCTGTCTATCTCCCTCCTTTCCTACTATGGGGGCCTCTATCCCTCCCCCCTTTTCCTACTATGGGTGCGCTGGTATATCCTCCCCTCTCCTACTATGGGGGCCCGTCTACCCCCCTCTTCTACTATGGGGGCCCCTGTCTTTCCCCCTCCTCTCCTACTATGGGGGCCCTTTTCTATCTCCCCCTCTCTTCTACTATGGGGGCCTCTATCCCTCCCCCCTTATTACTATGGGGGCCCTGGTATATCCTCCCCTCTCTTCTCCTACTTTGAGGGCCCCTGTGTATCCCCCCATCTCTTGTTATAGAGGCTCCTGTCTAGACATGTTGTTGTATGAGTGTTCGGGGGGGGTGCGTTTGGAGGGTGGGGGTGCGTTCGGGGTGGGGGTGCGTTTGGAGGGTGGGGGTGCGTTTGGGGTGGGGGTGCGTTTGGAGTGGGGGGGTTTAAGAACTGCTGGTGCTGAGTTGCGTCCAGTCCCCCCCCCCCCCCGGCACGGTGCAGGCGCTCGGTGGCAGGAGTCAGGGAATTTCTGGAAGTCCTCACTGATGTTTGATTTTCTATTTTCAGACAAATGATTGAAGATTGGGTCTCTATGAGGGAAGTTTGGGACTACCACGGCTCTCCAAGTCCCGGTGACACTTCTGTGGCCTGTTATGGTGGTCCCCTGGCTTCAGCATGGAGTTATTGTCCTGGAACCAAGTCATGACTTCTGTGGACAGCTTGCTTTGTCTCAGTGACTCTGTAGTAGAGCCAGGCAATGAGAATTTTCAGGAAGAGGTCAGCCATTGTGTGTCTGTATTGAGTTGGGGGAGATTGGGTCTTCTCTACTTCCTGTAGTCATGTAGATTTGGACAGCTTGGTCTTTATCTCCAGATTACATAGAAATCTGCCCTGTGTATGGGCGATCTGTACCACCTCTGTGCCCTCCATCCAACTTCCCAGCACCTTGTTAAAGTGACAGCGCTCCCATTTAATGACCCCGCAAAGGAGTGGCATCTTCTTGTACAAGGCTGCTTGGATCTGGCTCATTGTTTTGTTGTACATGGAGGTTCGGTTGGACCCGTCTGTACAAGATGACTCTATGGTGGTAAATAGTTCTTCCCTCTGAAAGGTCTTGTATTGTCCTTCATCTCATTACCCCTTAATATTTGTACAGCGCTCCAGCCTATGGTGGACATGCATGACTTGCCCATTGACAGGCAGAGATGAGATGGATCCTCTTCCTTTAAGAGCAATGAAGTGTGAAGACTGAACTGTCTGTGGTCTCTCCACTCATCCCATTGTGTTCTTGTCTCCATTCTACTTCCCGGCTTCATAGTGAGAAGTCCTCATTCCTCAGCTCTGTGGCCAATGATTAGCCGGGCTTAGTCTCCATGTTGAGTTCTGTCTGGGATACTTTGTTCTTGGCTCACTTTTCTGGCTTGGCTTTCACTAGTCCGCCCCTTCTCCTGGCCCAGAATCGAGGGAAATGCTATGGCACCATGTTGAAATACAGAGGAGTGCAGGGTTAGGATGGAACATTGGGGTTGAGGTCTCTTTCAGAGCGTTGTAGATGTGTGCAGCTCCTTAGGGAAGGTCTTGAGCAACCTGGTGCACATGTAAGAACAGACGAGGGCGCCAGCTTCCAAGTGTAGCGGGTAATAGGAATGCAGATAAGAGAGGGAATAAATTGCACTCACTGGATGGAGAGGGTTGAGCAGCAATGTGATCCAATGCAGGTGGAGACCTCTGGGGAGAGAGGTGATGCTGCAGAGATCCTCAGGAATGATGCAGAGCTGCACCAGGAAGCTGCCGGCATGTGGTCACTGTTGGCACCACCAGAGGAGACATCCCGGCCTACAACACCTACATCTCACCACCTCCTGCTTGTGTTCCAAGTTGGACAGCAATGACCACGCGCCTGCGGCTTCCTGGGGCAACTCTGCATTACTCCAGCCACATTCCTGACGATCTCTGCAACATCACATCTCTCCACAGATGGTTCCACTCACATTGCTGCTCAACCCTCTCCATCCCAGGAGTGCATTTTATTCCCTCTGTTATCTGCATCTCCATAACCCTCTACACTTTAGATGCTGGCGCCCTTGTCTGCTTGATTGTTCTTGCCGTGGTCCAAACATTCCTCATCTTCAGGTTCAGGTAAGTAGAAGACCTCTGAAAGCTTGGCCTGACATGTATACATTTCTTTGGATTGTATAGTGTGCTGGGAAGTGTACAATGTGGGGAGCACCTGATGGAAGGTTCCATTGTGTCATAACCTCATCCCGTAAAATGTTCCCAGTCTTGGGGGGTCAACTGGAAGACCAGATTTACAAAGTGTGTTGTGTAGAATGCATTAACCACTCGAGGGTACTAGATGGTCTACTGCTCTTCATGAGTCTGGACCAAGGGGAAGTTCTCCGCCCTTCGGAGAGAGGGCCGGAGGTGACCTTTCTGCCCTTCGGAGAGGATGGATGGTAGTGAGTTATTTTATCTCTGAAACAAAAGATGTGAACAAGATGTCTGCCAAAGTGGTGACATGGGACTGTCATACATACATACATATATATATATATTTGGGACTGGGTCACTTTTTGATTTTTTTGGATTGAGTCACTGATCAGTTATTTTGGATTGATCATTTGGGACAGAGTCACGTTTGTATACATCAGCAATATTGAGTCATTCACTTGTGTCACCGGCACTATCTAGCCGTTTTTCTGCGGCCTTCGCTGTCACTTGGCAATGTTTGCACCATTTTTATGTTTTATATGTTCTGGGATGAGAGACATGCTTACATTTGGTTTTATGTCATTTATTTTTCCACTGATCATTAAGTGTTGCAGCCCCTGTCACACTTAGAATTGTTTTTTCACTATTTTGGAATATAGTTGGGTGTCTGCGGCCACTTTGTTTTTTGGGGTCACTTGGGGTAGGGAGGGAGCGCAGGAGGATCATCTCAGTACCAAGAACAGGACCATGCGTTAAACCATTACACGGTGAGCGTGTGAAACAATCCAATGATTAGGATTCAGAATATAAATACATACAATTGCCAGCCAGTTCACGTACATTTCCTTTAAATGCAGTGTATGCTGGGAAGTGTACAATGTGGGGAGCCCCTGATGGAAGGTTCCATTGTGTCATAACCTCGTCCTGTAAAATGTTCCCAGTCTTGGGGGGTCAACTGGAAGAGCAGATTTACAAAGTGTGTCGTGTAGAATGCATTAACCACTCGAGGGTACTAGATGGTCTACTGCTCTTCATGAGTCTGGACCAAGGGAAGTTCTCTGCCCTTCGGAGAGGATGGATGGCGGTAGGCTATTTTATCTCTGAAAAAAAAGACGTCAACAAGATGTTCTTCAAAGTGGTTACGTTTGGTTTTTTTGGGGTCACTTGGGGTAGGGAGGGAGCGCAGGAGGATCATCTCAGTACTAAGAACAGGACCATGCGGTAAACCATTACCTGGTGAGCGTGTGAAACAATCCAATGATTAGGATTCAGAATATAAATACATACAATTGACAAGAAGAGCTGAAACCCCGATATCCATCACCTCACCAGACAACGTTGTCTAGATCACCATTCATATACATACATGACGTCATGGTTCAGCCTGTTTTATACAAAAACATGTGGCACGGCCGCGACCACTACCAGTCATCCGTCCGGCGATTTATAACCACCCTTTGGGCGATCAGCAACGGGACATTCTAGCATGGACCTTACCAACAATTTGTCCATTAGTGGCTTTACTATCCAGTGATTCCTGGATGGAAATATGGGAGACAAACTCCAAGTGGACTAATAAGAAAACAATCCTAGTTGGGATATAGTGGTATATCTCGTCCCACAGCACACGTTGCTGGATAGAATGCAGATTGGTGGTGTCAAGGATCCATTAAAGTTCACCCTGTCACGTGTCCACCACACGCCACGCCCACAGCGACTAGCTAACCAAGACGCGTGCGTGCGGCCGCGACAGGGTGGTAAAGAGGGGATAATAAAGGAATTTACACTTAAATATCTCAAACCGTATATAAGATCAGCCGTGATACCTTTTCACAGCCCGCACTACCTCTGGCCACCACCAGATGGAGACTCCATTCCAATCCAGCTGGTCGACCACACACTGGCAGATACGATCTTACATACAACCTGGTGCCCTGATTAGAGTTGAGGACCAGCTTAGTAATCACACACCCTTCTAAAGGTCCCTTCAGCTATCCTAACTTGAACCCCGGTGTTGATAACCCTTCCACTGTCCACACACCCCCACACCAGACGCATCACAAAGGTAGCCTGCCACCACCCAACAGTTTATCCGCAGAATGGTCTGTTGAGACACCCCACACACACAGATCTCCGTCTGGCAGATCTGTTACCTTTCTGCGTGCAATCTGCCCACTCACAGTGCAGTTGCATACAGATTGGCAATGAGCTTAACCGAGCGTTTTAAAGGCACTAAAATACAATAAAATATAACCCAATCTAATCTCTCCGATCTCGTCTCTCCGAAGATATGAGCCCGTGCTTAAATACACAGAAGTTCACTAATTAATTTTAAGATTTAATTTCCCAAAGTGGGCAGTGCATAAAATATGTACAAAATATAAAAAAGTTACAGAAAATACAAAAGATATAAGAAGACACACAAATGACTAATTACTATAAAATAAAAGGGAATAAAAAGACAGAATAACACTTTACCCTGCGGCTGGAGCAAGCCAGAAACTTAGCAATCCATTGGTCAATCGAACCAGCTCCGTACGGATCACCCTGTCCAAATGTCTGTGCGGTCAATTTATTGAGATTTGGACATGGGCGGGACATTAGTCTTCGGCCAATTGACTCTGGGGGAGGTGGCCCTGACCTGCCCACAAGAGGTACTGTGTATGGACCTGCCCAAGTTCAATTGGACCGAGACTGGCCTGAACACCAAGTCGGGGATTGGATTTCTGACACCAGCGCGTCAGCCCGATCGCAACAATACCAAACACCAATCTACTGTCGCACCCCCGCGTCATCTAATCATTCCATGCATTTCCCTGGCTTCCTCCCCAAGCCACAAACATGATTCTTATATGTAAATGTAGCGCACAGAATGGCCTACAAGAAGGAAGCTTGTTCATATCTCCAACTAATATTTTGGCTTTTATAAGAGATTAAACATACTTCTTTGATGTGAATATTACTTATAGAGCTTTCCACAAAAGGCAGACAGTCTGTCTGCTGTCACTGGTTTTCCCAGAAGGTGATAACCTGATTGACACACAAAAGTTGTCACATCCAGAAACCTGGCTTTAGACTAATTAATGCTAAATGATGATTGGGTCTGTAAGGCCTATGGAGTAATTGTGTATACATACACATCTGACCCCAGACCATTTGTTTGTACCATCTATTCATTTCCCTACTGCCCAGGGGCTCAATATACATCCTTAATGTCCCTGGATGAACTGCCTGGATGAACTCCCTGGATGAACTGCCTGGATGAAGGCTACCGATGAACTCCCTGGATGAAGGCTACTGATGAACTCCCTGGATGAAGGCTACTGATGAACTCTCACAGACAACTCCCACAAAGGATGGAACGTCACCGGCAGGAAGGGTGAGCCGACTTGCATTGTGGTGGTGAGCAGCAAAGCTCTGTCAGCATTCAGCCCGGGTTCACACTGATGTGGTGCAGAATTCTCTGTGTTTTCTGTGTGAATTCTGCACCGCATCAGAATCGCCCCCCATTCATGTGAACCGCTGCGGGTGTGTATGATAACACCCCAAAATCGGTCCCCAAAACGCGGTGCGATGTGCAGAATCGGATCACATACAGTTGTGTTGAAAATACTAGCAGTCAGACATCACTAACCGGATCAATCACTGTTTTTGGTGGAAATGATATTTCTACATGGCAAATAATTTCCTAGCAGGTGTAGTAGAGTCATAGAAATCCAACAGACCCAACAGTCATGACATGCATGCTGCTGATTCTGTGTCATTGAATCACTCATTGAAAGGGGCGTGTTCAAAATAATAGCCGTGTGGAATTCTATTAGTGGCGTCATTCATTCTTTGATAAACAGGTGGCAATTATTGCCCTTATTTAAGGAAGGAAGGCAGCAAATGTTGGACATGCTGGTTACAGTGCATTTCTCTCTGAAATTCTGAGGAAAATGGGTCGTTCCAGACATTGTTCAGAAGAACAGCGTACCTTGATTAAAAAGTTGATTGGAGGGGAAAACATATAAAGAAGTGCAGTAAATGATCGGCTGCTCAGCTAAAATGATGGCAAATGCTTTAAAATGGCAACCAAAACCTGAAAGATGTGGAAGAAAGCGAAAAACTACCATTGGAATGGATAGAAGAATAGCCAAAATGGGGCGGACTCAGCCAACAATCAGCTCCAGGAAGATGAAAGAAGGTGTGACGTTCCCTGTGAGGACTCAGCCAACAATCAGCTCCAGGAAGATGAAAGAAGGTGTGACGTTCCCTGTGAGGACTGTTACAATTAGAAGACGCCTATGTGAAGCCAAGCTATCTGCAAGAAGTCCCCGCAAAGTCCCACTGTTGGGAAAAAGACGTGCTGAAGAGGTTACAATCTGCCAAAGAGCACATTGACCGGCCTAAAGAGAAATGACGCAACATTTTGTGGACTGATGAAAGTAAGATTGTTCTTTTTGGGTCTAGTGGCCGGAGACAGTTTGTCAGATGACCCCAAACACTGAATTCAAGCCACAGTACACTGTGAAGACCGTGAAGCATGGTGGTGCAAGCATCATGATATGGGGATGTTTCTCATACTACGGTGTTGGGCCTATTTATCGCATACCAGGGATCATGGATCAGTTTGAATCCATCAGAATACTTGAAGAGGTCATGCTGCCTTATGCTGAAGAGGAAATGCCCTTGAAATGGGTGTTCCAACAAGACAACGACCCCAAACACACCAGTAAACGGGCAACATCTTGGTTCCAGACCAACAAGATGGACGTTATTGGAGTGGCCAGCCCAATCCCCGGATCTTCATCCAATAGAAAACTTGTGGGGTGACATCAAAAATGCCGTTTCTGAGGCAAAACCAAGAAATCGAGAAGAACTGTGGAATGTGGTCCAATCATCCTGGGCTGGAATACCTGATCACAGGGGCCAGAAGTTGGGTGACTCCATGCAACACAGATGTACAGCAGTTCTCAGAAACAGTGCGACTACAACCAAATATTCATGAAGTCATTCAAAGGAAAGCAAAATCTTCAAACATTTCTCAGGTTATATAGTGAATGTTTGAGTTTGTGAAGAAGAATACAAACACGGCCATTTTTTTGAACCGTCTAATATTCACTTTTCTTCCATTTTTTTAGAGGAACAACACCAATTTGATGTATTTTTCTTCATGTTGTGATTTGGAATAGAATGTGTCGTGTTCCCAATGCATTTGTGTGGATGGAAATAAAAGTATTAGAAGGATTTTCAGCTTTAGTCACTTTTTTCAACACACGGCTATTATTTTGAACACAACTGTAGGTGTGAGTACCCGTGCGATCTGTAGGTGTGAGTACCCGTGCGATCTGATTCTAGTGCGGACCAAGAAGAGAGTCCTGCGTGTTTTTGGTGTGATTTGAGGCGTACATAATCTATGGCTCCAATCGCACCACACACAATGCACATGTGATTGGGACAGGAATGCGATGCGGTTCCTCTGTGAATCACGTGATGCACCACACGAGTGTGAACCCGGCCTCACAGCTGTTTATCTCGGCATGATAGCCTCTCTACAATGAACTCATGGCCTACTGCCTACGCTCACCTAGTCCTTCTACATTCACAAACTCCTGCCGCTCCTATCTTGTTGCGATTTTCCTACCTATCCATGCCGATGCCCAATGGCTGCAAAATATACCACCATATCCCAACTAAGATTGTTTTCTTATTAGTCCACTTGGAGTTTGTCTCCCATATTTCCATCCAGGAATCACTGGATAGTAAAGCCACTAATGGACAAGTTGTTGGTATGGTCCATGCTAGAATGTCCCGTTGCTGATCGCCCAAAGGGTGGTTAGAAATCGCCCGACAGATGACTGGTAGTGGTCGCGGCCGTGCCACATGTTCTTGTATACAACAGGCTGAACCGTGACGTCATGTATATATATGAATGGTGATCTAGACAACGTTGTCTGGTGAGGTGATGGATATCGGAGTTTCAGCTCTTCTTTACGTGAACTGATTGGCAATTGTATGTATTTATATTCTGAATCCTAATCATTGGATTGTTTCACACGCTCACCGGGTAATGGTTTAACGCATGGTCCTGTTCTTAGTACAGAGATGATCCTCCTGCGCTCCCTCCCTACCCCAAGTGACCCCAAAAAACACTTGGAACCACTTTGGTGAACATCTTGTTGAGGTCTTTTTTTTCAGAGATAAAATAGCCTACTGCCATCCATCCTCTCCGAAGGGCAGAAAGGTCACCTCCGGCCCTCTCTCCAAAGGGCAGAGAACTTCCCTTGGTCCAGACTCATGAAGAGCAGTAGACCATCTAGTACCCTCGAGTGGTTAATGCATTCTACACAACACACTTTGTAAATCTGCTCTTCAAGTCGACTCCCCAAGACTGGGAACATTTTACAGGACGAGGTTATGACACAATGGAACCTTCCATCAGGTGCTCCCCACATTGTACACTTCCCAGCATACACTGCAGTTAAAGGAAATGTACGTGAACTGACTGGCAATTGTATGTATTTATATTCTGAATCCTAAACATTGTGTTGTCTCACACACTCACCGTGTAATGGTTTACCGCATGGTCCTGTTCTTATAACTAAGTTGGCGGACATCTTGTTCACGTCTTTTTTTGTGTTGTTAGGTTCATTCAGTTACTGGACTGCACATAGAGTGTAGCGGATACCTGGTTTATTTATAACCTCTTCTCTTTTTTTATGAATTTGGTAGGGTGTTTTATCTCCTAGTCAGAGAGCTGACAGTAAAATAAATGATCTGCCACTCATGGAAGGGACAGTGAAAGTTCTCTACCATTCAGAGAGGGGACAGTATCGTAGCTTTTCTACCCTTGTGGTGTGGTGCGGTCCGGTCTGGGCCCTTCCACGAAGGGATGGATGGTGAAGTAATTTATCTGTCCCTCACAGAGGGGATAGTAGGGTAACTTCTCTGCCATTTTCAGACTGGACGATGTGGTAAATGCCGAGACATTCTAATAGGGCACAGTGGGGTTTCTTCACTGCTATTCCAAGAGTGTAGAGAAAGTTGTCCTTTCTGAAAAGGGACAATAGGGTAGATTCTGTGCCATTCTATGAGGGCATGGTAAGTTCTCTTCCATTTTGAGAGGATAGCAGGGTAAGTTCTCTTTTTTTCTAAGAGTGGACAGTAGGGTAAGTTCTTTGCTCTTTGGGGAGGGGGTGTAAATGAATGTATTTGCCATTCTGAGAGGGGAAGGTTGGGTCATTCAAAGAGGGTGTGTTAGATTCTGTTCCATTGTGAAAGGATACAGTAAGGGGAAGTTCTCTTCCATTTTGAGAGGAGAGAGTAGAGTAAGTTATCTGCTCAAGTAAGAGGACACAGCGGTTCCTACCACCTTTGACCATGGAAGGTCCAGTTTAAGATGGTGCAGGGATGATTTGCGTTATTGGCTCCATGATACTTGCTTTATATTCCCAGGTGATGGAACAGACATCTGCCAGTTGGGAAGCTAACAAAGTCGATGTGGTAATTTAGACAAAACTATGAAATTATTCTCCACCTAATTTCTTTGTGAGTCTCCTTCCAATGTACCATTATACCTAGTCAGTTGTAGATCTGCTCATGTTTGCAGACTATAGTGCCAATGTTATGGTGGCCAAATATGAATCGAAATTTGAACAGTGTAGCATTGATTGGCTGACTTTGGATCCATGTATTGGCTGCCTGGCTACAATTCTATTGATCGACTTATATACAACCAGCCTCTCTGTTTTCTTTTTTCCCCTCAATCAGTTCCGGCAGCAGCAATGATCATTGGGTTTTGGTGGTGGGGAATATTCTCCACCAGCAGAATATAATCGTTCAGCAGGAATACTTCTTCATCCGCATCCAATGGGAAATGTGAACTTTTTATTTTTTTTTCCTCCTCTCCACCATGCTGGTTAAGTGGGAAAAAGAAATGTGAATGGTACAGAGTGGTGGGAAATACCATTATAGCTGTGATTGCTGGAGGTATTTGGGGGTGGTTAATCAGCTAGAAGGGGCCTCCACCTATTGAAGGAAAACCTCATTCTGACCTGGATGTGTAGATAATTGATGAATTTTCCATATCTGTAAGTAAAAGCAAACCTATAATGGCTCCAAAGATGAGAAAAGTGACAGCTTGTTGCAGAGTTGAGCTCAATGTCAACCTCATCAATTTGCTTCTATCCTCTCAGCCTAAACAATACAATCCCCACAACACATAAACATGGAGGATGGTCTTCTGATGGAGCTGGTGGCCTTTCCTTTATACATCTGTTCCCTCTGGATACTCATATGGGGTGTGAATGAACGGGACTCTGCTTTATGTATGATTGGATAATTGGAGAGATTAACTTCTTCAGCAATTCTGTCTTCTTTTATAAAGAAATAAATTGTATTCCTCGGTGGTCAAAGATATTTTTCCTGACCTTATGTCTACAAACTGGAGCTCTACATGGCATCAATACCGGGCTATCGCCCACTAGAAGGAGCAAGACCGCTGCGGGGAAAATCGTCTTACACTCTGTTGTAGCATGAAAAATAAATGATGTCAACAGTGGGGTTTGAACCCCTTATCTCCACTCATATTCATTGAGTCTGAGAACGATGAGTCTCATTCCATTCCCCTCAGTCCTGGTGTCCACGATGATGGGCTTCCATAAATCCAAGGCCTCTCCATGAGTTAGCACACCATGGGGGGGATTTACTAAAGCTGGTTCACTCAGAATCTGGTGCAGCTGTGCCTGGTATCCAATCAGCTTCTAACCTCAGCTTGTTCAATTAAGCTTTAGCAACAAAACCTGGAAGCTGATTGGTTTCCATGTAAAAGTCAATGAGAGTCTGAGTGAACCAGCTTTAGTAAATGAACCCCCATGAATCAACATTGACTATTAGGGGCACTTCCGGTTCCGGCGCCGGATGCTGTAATTCGCGGGACCCGCGGCTCCCGGGATCCCGGCTCTACAAAGCCTGCCTACTGCCTCGGGGACCCCCGCTATACAGTCCTGGGGTGCCCCTTACCTTCCTGCAGCGGCCCCAGCATGGAGCGGTACCTTCTGCCGGCGCAGTCCGGCCATGAGTCGGCGGCCAGGGCGGAGGGATGCGGCTCTCCCCCCTCTGCAGCCAAGATGGCCGACGATGCCTGTCACAGCATGGACACAGGCACAGAACGGAATAACACCGAGGGAGCAGGTATGACAGAGCCTCTCCTCACCATCCACACTGCCTGCCCACTCACTTCTGCAACTGATAACACTCCTGAGCAGTATGTGCAAATAGCTCAGGCAGTGTCCTCTATCCTGCTCCCAAACATAACACAGGCTGTAGATAGAGCTGTCACAATGGGCATTGAACAGCTAAGGAAAGATTTAGGCGACCATTCTAAACGTTTATCTGAGGCTGAGCAGCGCATATCAGATTTAGAAGATGAATTTCATTCAATGCAAGCGGTCACTTCACAATCCAATCGTGTACAGCAAAGTATATTGGATAAAATCGATGATCTGGAAAATCGATCACGTAGGAATAACTTACGCATTGTGGGTCTTCCGGAATCTTTTAATACAGGTTCTCTCCCTGATCTCTGCTCAGCGCGGATCCCTGCAGCTTTGGGCCTATCTTCTTCTTGCCAGGTAGAGAGAGCTCATCGCCTGGGCCCCCCATCTAACGAGCGTCGTGCGCCACGCTCTGTGATTGTCCGCTATCTTAATTATGCTGACCGCGTAGCGATCCTCACCTCTTTCCGTAACTCCCGTTCTCTGCAAATTGAGGGTCACAAATTGCTATTATTTGCGGACTACTCACAGGAAGTATCACGTAAACGGAAAGCATTCCAGCAAGTCTGTGCTACTCTTTATCAGAAAGGAATAAAGTTCACACTTGCATATCCGGCCACGTTACGTTTTACTGCACCATCGGGGGATTCTAAATCTTTTGTTCATCCTGAAGAAGCCCACCAATATTTACAAGACCACCTAAGGGACGGGGATCCCGCGGGTAGGAATAGTGGTCCTAGAGACCAACGCAGCCCTCGCAAAGACCCCCCCAAACGTCAACGCACTAATCTAGCGTCCTCCAAATCTCGCCCGCCTTGAAGGTCTGAGGAACCATCGGTCTCTTCACAACTTCTTCCAGCCTTACTCCTGATCCGATTGGCTCAATTGGATGTGTTTCTTCCATTTTTTTGTTTTTTTGTTTTTTCTTTTCATTTTCATCTTGGAAAGATTCCTCTTATTATTTACTGATATCTTATCACACTCCAATGTATGAATCTATTGATTGTTCAGCACGAGTTTATTTTTTGTAATTTCTGATGTTGAGGTGTTTCCTCGTAATCACCCGTTACATTGTTACTGTTTAATTTACCTACAGGCCTGATTTTACTACTCCCTTACTCCTGCATGTGCCTGATTCCATATTCAGCGTTGCTGTGGATGGCGGGATGCTGGAGCCGTTGTTGGGAATAAGTTTGCGGGGCGCCCTTCCTCGCCTCAACAAATCGGCAATGGTCCCTGGGGCAGGTCCCTCCCCTGCCATTCCCGGTTACGCTGGTATTGGTGGAAACAGCATGCGGAATGACGTGAAGTCCTGTTTACTGCTCTGGTATATTGTATGTTTTGATTTTTTGTTGGGCTCAAATAGGGCCCTTGCCTCTCTCTCTGTCTTCTCTTCTCTTCTTTCTTATCTCTACTTCTTGGGAGAGCTCCTTTGTCCTCTGAGACCAGATTCCAACCACCTCCATTTGCCCTACATAGCAACGCCACCCGTTCCTCCTTTTCTAATTGGTAAGATTCTTATCCTTTCACTATATATATTACAACAGTTAAAATGACACGTATATTTTCATGGAATGTTAAGGGCCTCAGATCTCCTCACAAACGCATGGCGATACTAAGACACTTGCGGCGTTTACGCGCGGATATAGCTTTGCTCCAAGAAACCCATCTTACCCAATCGGATTTTGCCCGTATGCGTAAACTCTGGGTAAGCCAGATCTTTGGCTCCTCCTCCTTAAACAATAAAGCTGGGGTACTTATTCTTATACACAAACGGCTTAATCCTGAATTAATTTCCATGGACGCTGACACTGAGGGTCGTTTTATAGCAGTACATATTAAACTTGGATCCCAGGAGCTGGTTCTCTCCAACTTTTACGCACCCAACTCCCCGACGAGACAGGTTTTTCAAGCCCTCTCGACGCGGCTGGCGGCCTATATTCACAAGCCTCTCGTCCTGGGAGGGGACTTTAACTCCGTTATGCAAGAGCAGGAGGATAAATCACAGAGTGTTGAACGTGGACTTCGCTCCTCTCAGATTTCCCGTCCAACACCTACTTTACTATGTAGCTTCGTTGAAGCAATGCAAATTACAGATATATGGCGCTTAGCACATCCGGACGGCAAAGACTACACTTTTTATTCCCCTGTTCATCATTCTTTATCTAGAATCGATTACATTTTCTGTAACCCCGTACTACTGCATCATGTGGTATCTTCGACTGTACATGACATAGCCATATCGGATCACTCACCGATTTCTGTTACTATAAATTTTCTAGACCCTACACCACATCCTAGGATATGGCGCTTTCCTTCGTTTCTGGCGAACAATCAGGAACTCGCCCAGCAATTAAAAGACACATGGTCAGACTTCCAAATTACTAATGCGGCCCACGTTTCCAACCCAAATTTGTTTTGGGATGCGGGGAAGGCGGTATTACGTGGTAAAATCATTGCCTTTACGTCCGCTTATAAAAAAAGAATTCTGCATAACTTTACTGAGGCTAGTAACCTTCTTAGACAGACACAGAGTGATATGGCAGAGTCCAATACGCAGGAACACAGGAAAGCTTGGGTGGATGCTAAAAACCAGTTTGACACATGGGCGGCAGCTCAGGAAACATTATACCATTCACATCTTGACTTACAATATCATAGGTATGGTAATAAACCAGGCAAATTATTGGCGCGCCTGTGTAGGAAGCCTTTCACCCCCACACAATTCACCTCTCTTAAAGACTCTCAGGGAGCACTTAAACAATCTCCGGAAGAGATCATATCTATTTTGGAAAGCTTTTATGCAAAGCTATATGGGCCGGATCCTATTGACCAGGAACAAGCACAATCCTTTCTAGACAGAGTAAATCTACCTCAAATAGATCCAATAGCGCTGCAATCTCTAAATGCCCCTATATCACAAGCGGATATATGTCTAGCTATTAGATCTTTAGCCAATGGTAAAGCTCCAGGTCCAGATGGGTACACCTCTGAATTCTTTAAACTCATGGATAAAACCCTCTCTCCTACTCTACAGCTGGTTTATCAGTCCATCCTGGAGAGTGGGCTTTATCTCCCATCGGCTTCACAAGCCCATATTAAATTAATAGCAAAAAAAGGCAAAGACCCTTCGGATCCTGGATCTTATCGTCCCATTTCCCTCCTTAATCTAGATGCAAAGATCCTTTCTAAAATTATAGCTAACCGCTTGGCCATTATTTTACCCTCGCTTATTCACCCCTCTCAAGCGGGTTTTATAAAGGGACGATCGGCCACGTCAAATATCCGCAAAGTGCTTTCAGTTTTGCATCAGGCTAAAATCAACCCACTACAGGATCTAGCAATTGTCTCTCTTGACGCTGAAAAAGCCTTTGATAATGTCAGTTTTCAATGGCTCAAACTAGTCCTTGCTAAATTTGGCTTTTCCGGTCCATTTACACAATTGATTCAGGCTATGTATGTTGCCCCAATGGCCCAGATAGTAGCAGCGGGAAAAATATCCAACCCTATTCTACTCTATAAGGGAACAAGACAAGGGTGTCCATTATCCCCCCTGCTTTTCAATCTTGCACTAGAACCTTTAGCCCGTTTCCTGTTATTTCACTCACGCCTCCATGGTATTCAAATTGGTCAACAAGATCTCCGCATAGCCTTATTTGCGGACGATATATTAATATTCACCTCCAACCCAACTCTAGATTTACCTTATATTCAGACAGTTTTCGCAGAATTTCGGTGCTGCTCGGGTCTCCGTATAAATTTTGCGAAAAGTTCCCCTTCCCCTATATCATGCTCGGCTTCCTGATTGGGCCTGCAACTCTCTATTTAAAATTAATACTAACCATATTACTTATCTGGGTATTAAAATTGGAAAATTAGCCTCGTCCCTTTATTCTCTGAATTATTCGCCAGTGATCCAAAAAATTTTAGGAGAATTGGAAATGTGGAAAGACCTGCCGTTATCACTCATGGGCAGAGCCCATCTCTTCAAGATGACGACTTTTCCGAAGCTTTTATACCCTCTTCAAACTATCCCACTCCTGCTCAAACATACGGATATAGTCAAGTTAAACAAGGCGATCTCTAGTTTCCTATGGAGGGGGCGTCGCTCGCGCATAGCCATACATAAGTTGTTTCTCCCTAGATGTGAGGGCGGTCTGGGCCTCCCCAATATTAGGCTTTATAATTTATCCTGCATTTTACGGGTGTGTATAGATTGGCTCTCCCGAGCGTCCGTGTTCTCCAATTACCAACTTGAGTCAGCCATGGTGAGCCCGTTCGATCTGTCAGCCCTTCTACACTCCAACTTTAACTCACTCCCGGAGCATCTTAAACATAATCCACTCATACGGGACACACTGTTCACGTGGAGGGAGGTCAGACGTAGACTAGGAGTTTCTCCCTGGATATCTCGTTTTCTTCCCATTCATCACAATCCTTCTTTCTCTGTCTCTCAACAACATGCAGCTTACGATTTATGGTACAACCAGGGACTTAGACTTGTTAGCCAATTATATGACTGTGCATCAGGATCTCCCCTTCCGTTCCAACAAATCCTTAGCTCATTTGAGTTGCCTTCTCATCATTTTTTGTACATTTTACAAATCAGGAATTTTGTGCAATCCATAGCTCAAAATAAACTTACTCGTTTCTGCACGACGGTGATAGAGGTCCTTGTTAGGAATCAGAAATATAACATATCCGATATATATAGTCAATTGTCTATGCATTATGCAACACCGCTGGAATCCTCCACATCCATCAAATCGTGGATCCGAGACTTTGACAATGCCTTCACTGCGGAACAAATACTCGCAGGTTTTAACATGACCTGTGCATTTAACACAAACGAATTTTGGCGGGAGCAACAGTTTAAAATTATGCATCACGCTTATATGCCCTGTCTGTACTCACGTTCAGACTCATCGATCTCTACGTGTCCGCTCTGTGGTCTATGTAAGCCGACACTTCACCACAGGTTCTGGAATTGCCCATCGATCTCTACCTTTTGGAACCAACTTTTGAACTTCATGCTTTTCATCACTACTCTCCCGTTACCTAGAGACCCACTGCTGCTTCTTTTCGGCAACTTGGATGCTTCCGTGTCTGCTGCTACATACCAGCACATTGCTAGGCTCAGAGCCGCCAAACCGTGGCTGTCCACCTGTCTGATGGCTGCAAGAAGATCTATTCTAAAAAAATGGGTTTCCAACGGCCCGCCAACTATCTCAGATGTCAAATTGGAACTCAACTTCTTACTTCGCTTGGATCGGCTCAACATCCATATCTCTCCATCTACATCAGGAGAGGAAAAGTTCCTCCGCAAATGGGGTCAATATGTTTCAAGAACATTTCCTACTTCGGAGACCCAGCTTCCCTCCCAAGGACTTCTAACCTAGCCCTAACTTAGCCTCTAGGCGATTCCAGATGCACGTGCTTTAGTTGTCTTAGGGGGCAAATGACTGCTAAATTACCTTCTCTGAGTCTTCAAGAACCTATACTCACCTACTTTGACTATCTGCCCTTTTTACGCCTTGGCTTCTGCTTTCTTATTCTCGCTGTCCTTCATAATCTCGCTTCGCTGTGGACCCTCAGTGAAGAGTCCCCGTAATAGCACACTTTCACATGTAATGTTGAGCTGCTTCTTATTATATTATATCATCATAGTAGCCTACTATTCTAACACCCTATTATTTTAGTGTCCTAATCTCTATATTCTGGCCCGTCCTCTTGGTCTTCTGATCTCAGACCTCTGACTTCTGATCTCTGATCTTCAGTAACAAAATTCCTTGCCCTCCTTTTTCTCCTTCTTTTCTTTTCTGTCCGTATACTCTTTTCTGGGCTGGTTCTTGCAGCTCCTTGTTCTCCTTTCTTCACTGTTCTATCTCTACCTTCTGCTCTCATTTTGCATTTACTTCTTACCCATATACACGATGACCTTCCTCTTGGTCATTTGACAAATGGTCAACATGGTATACATTTGCGCATCTATAGATTAATTATACAGATAAAGATTTATACATATACATATACATGTACTTTTCTAAACCCTTGTAGACTCTATTTTTAAGCCCCTGTAACCTGTTACATCAGACGATGTCTCCTTCCTATAAGTAACTTTCTCCTTACTAAATTTCTCTGATGCCTCTTTGTTTCTCTTGGGGTTTTGACAATTTGTTTTCATGTACAATTATTGTTCTTGATTCTTTCACCGGCTTCGACATGTTGCCAAGCTATGATTACTGCATAATTTTACCGTTGGTTACTGTGTGTATACAATAAAACCAAATAAAGTTTCTTTAAAAAAAAAAAAAAAAAAAAAAAAACATTGACTATTAGGAATCCATGATCAATTGAGTCTGATCCATTCCACTGGATCCTGGTATCCGCTAAGGCCTCTCAATGAGTTAGCAGACCATGAATCAACATTGACCAATGAGAGTCCCTAATCAATTGAGTCTGAGAACGATGAGTCTCATCCATTCCCCTGAGTTCTGGTATCCACTATGATGGCTTACCATGGATCCAATGAGTTCACACACCATGAGACACCATCAACATTGACTCTAAGTAATCAGATCAAGTGATGTCCAAAGAGCTGGCTGGTGACCCCAAGGCCAGAAAACTAACATTTGTTGGAAATTGCAGATCATTGTAATTTGGGATCACAATTCTTTTTACTAAGTCTTTTTGCAGCCTTGATGTTAAGGGGCTGGCTGCTAAACCCTTAGCTCTGGCCTGGGGGTTTAGCAGCCAGCTGGCAGCCCAGCCATGACCTCGGAGTTGCCGGTTTGAATCTCTCTTTCCCCTTTTGGAATTTTTTTTTTTTCCTTCATGACTTTTTTTGCTCCTGAAATAGCAGAACAAACACCTAAGTGATTGAGCAGAGGCGAGTAGCTCAGTGGATAAGAGCAGTAACCAAGGGCGCCATTGACTCAAGTTCAAATCCCGTAGTCCCCAGGTCAAGTCTGTGAGTGAGATGGGCGGAATAAATCACTCGCTGACAGAGGCAGCATTGACTTGAGTACAAATCTGAGTGAATTGGGCGGCTATGAATCACTCAGTGATGGAAGGACCGTAGACCCGAGTGCAAATCCTGCAGACCCCATGCTCAAATCACTGTGTGAAAGCTTGGAGGCCATGGACAACCCACCAGTCTGCTCCAGTCCCAGGTCCCCACAGGCCTGTAACATGTGTGGGCATCACATTAGGTTGTGGACACCCCCCCTCTTCGGTCCACGGTCTGTGACATCACTGCAACATATATAAATACAATGGGCTGTCTTACCGGGGCAGCCCTTTCCAAAAGCAGGGACTTAGGTTTTTTTATTGGCCCCACCCTATCTATATATACATACCCCTCCCCCAGGCACTGCGCAGTTCCTGAACCCCCTAGAGGTGGGACAGGGTAGTGAGTCAGAAACATTTCCCACCACCTTGCTCCACCAACAGGGGGTTCAGGAACCACACAGCACCCAGGATCACACATGAGGCTTACTCAGGGATTCGAACTCAGGTCTCCAGCAGACCAGCCACAGTTCATGCCCACCAAGCCATCTCTGCTTCACACCAACCTAGGTACTAAATGTCATACTTCAGGACTGTGCAGATGATGAAGCATTAAAAAAAAAGAAAAAAAGAGACCCCATGCTGACGGAGGCCCCTGCTGGCTGCTCAGATCACACACTAAATAACTGGAGTATCATCAACTCTACACAATGGTCAGCATTGGAGTTGCGGGTCATTTCTGCTGCCGGTTCAGGATAACTGAGGGGGGGGGGGTAATGGGGGGTCATTACCCTCCCCCCTCCCCCAGTGATCCTGAACTGGCAGCAGAAATGACCCCCTCCCCATCCATGTGGGGCCCTGAATAGGAACTGGCTTTAAGCGATCACTGATGGTATGAGGTGAGCAGAACTTGGCCAGACGATGTTCCAGATTTTGGGTGAAAATCTCCAGAATGGAAGAATGATAGATTGTATCTAAAGAGATTTGAATGAAGTATTTTTTAGTTTCCAACCAATCACAAATCTTCTCTGATATGTTACAATGGGAAGAGAACCCAACACAATGAACGTCCAATCAGAAACACAAGAATCGCAGACAAAGGTTCAGACCAAAGCTCAGCCCTTTATTGGATTTCATGACAAGGAATTGTACAGTTGTCACTCCTAATATACAGTGCAGGAAATGTGTATTTGCCCCCCCCTGATGGTGAATGTTCGCCCCTCACACAGAAATGATCGGTCTAACAATGGAATGTCCGCCCCTCACACAGAAATGATCGGTCTAACAATGGAATGTTCGCCCCTCACACAGAAATGATCGGTCTAACAATAGAATGTTCGCCCCTCACACAGAAACGATCGGTCTAACAATGGAATGTTCGGTGTAACACTGAGAGACAGAATACAACAACAAATTCAGCAGAAATGCGTCTAACAAATGATGACGGATCTGCATGTTCATGAGGGAAAGAAGGATTTGATCCCCTATCATTCAGCAGGATTTCTGGCTCCCAGGTGTCTTTCATACAGGTAACAAGCTGAGATTAGAAGCAGTCTCTTAAAGGGAGTGCTGCTAATCTCATTGTGTTACCTGTATAAAAGACACCTGTCCACAGGAGCCATCAAACCATCAGATTCCAAACTCTCCACCATGGCAAAGACCAAAGAGCTGTCCAAGGATGTCAGGGACAAGATGGTAGACCTACACAAGGCTGGACTGGGCTACCAAACTATGGCCAAGCAGCTTGGTGAGAAGGTGACAACAGTTGGTGCAATCATTCACAAATGGAAGAAACACAAAACAAGTGTCAGTCTCCCTAGGTCTGGTGCACCATGCAAGATCTCACCTCGTGGAGTGTCAATGATCATGAGAACAGTGTGGAATCATCCCAGAACTACACGTGAGGATCTTGTCAATGATCTCCAGGCAGCTGGGACCACAGTCACCAAGAAAACAATTGGTAACACACTACGCCGACAAGGACTGAAATCCTGCAGTGCCCGCAAGGTCCCTCTGCTCAAGAAAGCCCATGTCCAGGCCCGTCTGAAGTCTGCCATTGAACATCTGAATGATGCAGAGGAGGACTGGTGGGAAGTGTTGTGGTCAGAGGAGACCAAAATCCAGCTCTTTGGCATCAACTCAACTCGCCGTGTTTGGAGGAGGAGGAATGCTGCCTATGACTCCAAGAACGCCATCCCAACTGTGAAACATGGTGGTGGAAACATTCTGCTTTGGGGGTGTTTTTCTGCTAAGGGGACAGGACAACTGCACCGCATCAAAGGGACGATGGACGGGGCAATGTACCCTCAAATCTTGGGTGAGAACCTTCTTCCCTCAGCCAGGGCATTGAAAATGGGTGGTGGATGGGTGTTCCAGCATGACAATGACCCAAAACACATGGCCAAGGCAACAAAGGAGTAGGCCAAAATCCCTCCTGAGATGTGTGCAAACCTGGGGGCCAACTCCAGGAAACGTCTGACCTCTGTGATTACCAACAAGGAATTGGCCACCAAGTACTAAGTCATGTTTTGTGAAGGGGATCAAATCCTTCTTTTCCTCATGAACATGCAGATCCGTCATCATTTGTTAGACGCATTTCTGCTGAATTTGTTGTTGTATTCTGTCTCTCAGTGTTACACCGAACATTCCATTGTTAGACCGATCGTTTCTGTGTGAGGGGCGAACATTCCATTGTTAGACCGATCATTTCTGTGTGAGGGGCGAACATTCCATTGTTAGACCGATCATTTCTGTGTGAGGGGCAAACATTCACCATCAGGGGGGGGGGGCAAATACACATTTCCTGTATACTCACATCAGTATTTATGGGCTCCGTCTCTTGGAGGGGGATGGGATATTGCCTGCCAGATATAAAAAGCCACTTTGGGAGAGGAGAAACTCTGAATCCACCGAACATCTCCAGAATCGCCGTCCATCGTTCCCATTGGACCGCCCCCGAGGAACACAACGTGTGTCATGGCTGGAAGAAACACCAATACTGAAATCACAGTCCTATCTAGGAATAGACACCCCCCGCCCCACATGGTAAGATCTGACCAATGACAGCTTCAGCTGCAGCTTACCATGTTTCCTGCCCTCATTGGACAAGGTGGCTGCGTGGTCCAGTAGGTGGCGCTCCAGTGCAGTTCCTGATTCTTCATGTCATACATGTGATGGTATAATCCGAAATACGAGATTGAAGTCTTCATGCCTGGACACAGAGGGGAGAGAGGAGATCCAACACCTCAGGTACATTGTTATTGCCCCACAGGGGAGATTTTTTTCACTTTCACTATAAACACAACAGGAAATCACTCCAAAGAGAGAAGAAATATAACAGGTGTCCCCATTGGAAGATTTCCCCTCTCTTCCTGTTCTGGTGACAACTCCAAGTTTTGGATTTCCCCCTCACTTTGTGCCCCAGAGATTTTGTCACCAAGACACATACAAAGGGTGACTCTCCCTGGGGGGCCCCACAGGAATTATAATCTGAGAGGAAATCTAACCCGTCCACACACCATACAAAACTAAAAACATTGGCTATAGAAACACTCCATACAACAGATAGCGAGAAAAAAGAGCCAATCAGCTGCTGGCACTAACAGCGGATGTTTGATTGGCTCTGCTGGGGTCTAGAACTATGCCAGGTGTGGAGGGCCACTGAGGTCCAAACCGCAATACAGAGCCCTCACCTCCTGGGTGAGATGAGGACTAGAGATGAGCGAAGAAATGAAAAATTCGATTCGACTGATTCGGCGAATTCGTGGACAATATTCGATTCGAGTCGAATAAATTTGCTGTGAATTTAACTTAAAAAAGGGTGTTTCTAGGCTTCAGAGAGACTTAATATTAGTGCAGAACACTGTACCTTTAATTTAAATGCCCTTGGAGTCTGCTGGGGAAGAGAAATAATACTGTCAGTCAGTATGACATGCAGATGAGTGCCGTCGATCTTAGAATCACCGCACACTTCACTCATTTGGCCAGTCACGGGGCCAAAACCAGTGTTTGGAGCCACAGTGTGGCGGTGGAGGCAGCAGCAATGGGAGGCCATACAGCAACCTATGACAAAATGGAACCCAGCAGGAGTGTGAGGAGACCTGAAAGTGGCACATGGCAGAGTGGGAGCAATGGGAGGCGGTACAGGGACCCAGGTCACACTGTGGGACCAGCAGCAGCGTGACCAGGCGGTACGGGGGCCCATGGCCGATTTGGGGCCTGGCGGCACCTATGGAAGGCCGCTAATCTGCCAGCAACCTATGACAAAATGGAAAACCGCAGGAGTGTAAGGAGACCTCAAAGTGGCACATGGCAGAGTGGAAGCAATGGGAGGCCGTACAGGGACCCAGGTCACACTGTGGGACCAGCAGCAGCGTGACCAGGAGGTACGGGGGCCCATGGCCGATATGGGGCCTGGCGTAACCTATGGAAGGCCGCTAATCTGCCAGCACCCTATGACAAAATGGAACCCTGGCCTGGGGCAGGCAGAACCGCCGTATCTTTATCACGTTTTTCACAGGCCACCGAATGGCGACGCTGCATATGCTGACGCAACGCTGTAGTCCCAACATGGGCCCCCTGGCCACGCTTGACTTTCTGGCCACATAGTCGACATTAGGCTACGTTTACTTCCTCGGGCGGCTTGACGAAAACTTGCCACACCGCCGAGTAGGAAACTTTGCACCCGCTACTCCTCACTGGCTGACTGCTACTTCCTCCGTGCACACCGGCACCACTACTGGCTGTGGTGGTAGGCTGCAGTGGAGCTGCTGCTCTACTCCGTGGCCGTTTGCCTCCTCTGACACAGCTGCGACCCTGCTGCCTCCTGGCAGCAGCAATGGGAGGCCGTACAGGGACCCAGGTCACACTGTGGGCCCAGCAGCAGCGTGACCAGGCGGTACGGGGGCCCATGGCCGATATGGGGCCTGGCGGCACCAATGGAAGGCCTGTAATCTGCCAGCAACCTATGACAAAATGGACAACCGCAGGAGTGTGAGGAGATTTCAAAGTGGTACATGGCAGAGTGGAAGCAATGGGAGGCCGTACAGGGACCCAGGTCACACTGTGGGACCAGCAGCAGCGTGACCAGGAGGTACGGGGGCCCATGGCCGATATGGGGCCTGGCGGCACCTATGGAAGGCCGCTAATCTGCCAGCAACCTATGACAAAATGGAAAACCGCAGGAGTGTAAGGAGACCTCAAAGTGGCACATGGCAGAGTGGAAGCAATGGGAGGCCGTACAGGGACCCAGGTCACACTGTGGGACCAGCAGCAGCGTGACCAGGAGGTACGGGGGCCCATGGCCGATATGGGGCCTGGCGGCACCTATGGAAGGCCGCTAATCTGCCAGCAACCTATGACAAAATGGAAAACCGCAGGAGTGTAAGGAGACCTCAAAGTGGCACATGGCAGAGTGGAAGCAATGGGAGGCCGTACAGGGACCCAGGTCACACTGTGGGACCAGCAGCAGCGTGACCAGGAGGTACGGGGGCCCATGGCCGATATGGGGCCTGGCGGCACCTATGGAAGGCCGCTAATCTGCCAGCAACCTATGACAAAATGGAAAACCGCAGGAGTGTAAGGAGACCTCAAAGTGGCACATGGCAGAGTGGAAGCAATGGGAGGCCGTACAGGGACCCAGGTCACACTGTGGGCTCAGCAGCAGCGTGACCAGGTGGTACGGGGGCCCATGGCCGATATGGGGCCTGGCGGCACCAATGGAAGGCCTGTAATCTGCCAGCAACCTATGACAAAATGGACAACCGCAGGAGTGTGAGGAGATTTCAAAGTGGCACATGGCAGAGTGGAAGCAATGGGAGGCCGTACAGGGACCCAGGTCACACTGTGGGACCAGCAGCAGCGTGACCAGGAGGTACGGGGGCCCATGGCCGATATGGGGACTGGCGGCACCTATGGAAGGCCGCTAATCTGCCAGCAACCTATGACAAAATGGAAAACCGCAGGAGTGTAAGGAGACCTCAAAGTGGCACATGGCAGAGTGGAAGCAATGGGAGGCCGTACAGGGACCCAGGTCACACTGTGGGCCCAGCAGCAGCGTGACCAGGCGGTACGGGGGCCCATGGCCGATATGGGGCCTGGCGGCACCAATGGAAGGCCTGTAATCTGCCAGCAACCTATGACAAAATGGACAACCGCAGGAGTGTGAGGAGATTTCAAAGTGGTACATGGCAGAGTGGAAGCAATGGGAGGCCGTACAGGGACCCAGGTCACACTGTGGGACCAGCAGCAGCGTGACCAGGAGGTACGGGGGCCCATGGCCGATATGGGGCCTGGCGGCACCTATGGAAGGCCGCTAATCTGCCAGCAACCTATGACAAAATGGAAAACCGCAGGAGTGTAAGGAGACCTCAAAGTGGCACATGGCAGAGTGGAAGCAATGGGAGGCCGTACAGGGACCCAGGTCACACTGTGGGACCAGCAGCAGCGTGACCAGGAGGTACGGGGGCCCATGGCCGATATGGGGCCTGGCGGCACCTATGGAAGGCCGCTAATCTGCCAGCAACCTATGACAAAATGGAAAACCGCAGGAGTGTAAGGAGACCTCAAAGTGGCACATGGCAGAGTGGAAGCAATGGGAGGCCGTACAGGGACCCAGGTCACACTGTGGGACCAGCAGCAGCGTGACCAGGAGGTACGGGGGCCCATGGCCGATATGGGGCCTGGCGGCACCTATGGAAGGCCGCTAATCTGCCAGCAACCTATGACAAAATGGAAAACCGCAGGAGTGTAAGGAGACCTCAAAGTGGCACATGGCAGAGTGGAAGCAATGGGAGGCCGTACAGGGACCCAGGTCACACTGTGGGACCAGCAGCAGCGTGACCAGGAGGTACGGGGGCCCATGGCCGATATGGGGCCTGGCGGCACCTATGGAAGGCCGCTAATCTGCCAGCAACCTATGACAAAATGGAAAACCGCAGGAGTGTAAGGAGACCTCAAAGTGGCACATGGCAGAGTGGAAGCAATGGGAGGCCGTACAGGGACCCAGGTCACACTGTGGGCTCAGCAGCAGCGTGACCAGGTGGTACGGGGGCCCATGGCCGATATGGGGCCTGGCGGCACCAATGGAAGGCCTGTAATCTGCCAGCAACCTATGACAAAATGGACAACCGCAGGAGTGTGAGGAGATTTCAAAGTGGCACATGGCAGAGTGGAAGCAATGGGAGGCCGTACAGGGACCCAGGTCACACTGTGGGACCAGCAGCAGCGTGACCAGGAGGTACGGGGGCCCATGGCCGATATGGGGACTGGCGGCACCTATGGAAGGCCGCTAATCTGCCAGCAACCTATGACAAAATGGAAAACCGCAGGAGTGTAAGGAGACCTCAAAGTGGCACATGGCAGAGTGGAAGCAATGGGAGGCCGTACAGGGACCCAGGTCACACTGTGGGCTCAGCAGCAGCGTGACCAGGCGGTACGGGGGCCCATGGCCGATATGGGGCCTGGCGGCACCAATGGAAGGCCTGTAATCTGCCAGCAACCTATGACAAAATGGACAACCGCAGGAGTGTGAGGAGATTTCAAAGTGGCACATGGCAGAGTGGAAGCAATGGGAGGCCGTACAGGGACCCAGGTCACACTGTGGGACCAGCATCAGCGTGAACAGGCGGTACGGGGGCCCATGGCCGATTTGACCTCATTCATCCCATAGTCCTGCCGACTCACGAATAGCGTGGCCTCCTCAAAGGGCCTGAGCAAGCGCAGGTGTCACGCATGAGCTGACAATGGCTGACATCTAAGTTACACAGGGAGTACCTTTATCCGCTTTTAACATCAGGAAATCTGTGATGGCCTTTAGCTGTTCGTAAAGGCGGTCTAACATATGTAGGGTTGAATTACACCTTGTTGCAACGTCACAGCATGAGGAGTCGGTACGGGGGCCCATGGAAGATTACGTGCCTGGCAGCAGCAATGGGAGGCCCGTAATCTGCCAGCACCCTATGTCAAAAAATTCAACACACCAGCAGTGTGAGGAGACCTGAAAGTGGCACATGGCAGAGTGTGGCGATGGAGACAGCAGCAATGGGAGGCCGTACAGGGACCCATGAGAGACTCTGGACCTGGCAGCAGCATGAGGAGGCGGTATATAGGGGCCCATGGCAGATTAGGGGCCTGGCAGCAGCTATGGGAGGCCCGTAATCTGCCAGCACCCTATGTCAAAAAATTCAACACACCAGCAGTGTGAGGAGACCTGAAAGTGGCACATGGCAGAGTGTGGCGATGGAGACAGCAGCAATGGGAGGCCGTACAGGGACCCATGAGAGACTCTGGACCTGGCAGCAGCAGGAGGAGGTGGTATATAGGGGCCTATGGCAGATTAGGGGCCTGGCAGCAGCTATAGGAGGCCCGTAATCTGCCAGCACCCTATGTCAAAAAATTCAACACACCAGCAGTGTGAAGAGACCTGAATGTGGCACATGGCAGAGTGTGGCGATGGAGACAGCAGCAATGGGAGGCCGTACAGGGACCCATGAGAGACTCTGGACCTGGCAGCAGCATGAGGAGGCGGTATATAGGGGCCTATGGCAGATTAGGGGCCTGGCAGCAGCTATAGGAGGCCCGTTATCTGCCAGCACCCTATGTCAAAAAATTCAACACAACAGCAGTGTGTGAGGAGACCTGAAAGTGGCACATGGCAGAGTGTGGCGATGGAGACAGCAGCAATGGGAGGCCGTACAGGGACCCATGAGAGACTCTGGACCTGGCAGCAGCATGAGGAGGCGGTATATAGGGGCCCATGGCAGATTAGGGGCCTGGCAGCAGCTATGGGAGGCCCGTAATCTGCCAGCACCCTATGTCAAAAAATTCAACACACCAGCAGTGTGAGGAGACCTGAAAGTGGCACATGGCAGAGTGTGGCGATGGAGACAGCAGCAATGGGAGGCCGTACAGGGACCCATGAGAGACTCTGGACCTGGCAGCAGCATGAGGAGGTGGTATATAGGGGCCTATGGCAGATTAGGGGCCTGGCAGCAGCTATAGGAGGCCCGTAATCTGCCAGCACCCTATGTCAAAAAATTCAACACACCAGCAGTGTGAGGAGACCTGAAAGTGGCACATGGCAGAGTGTGGCGATGGAGACAGCAGCAATGGGAGGCCGTACAGGGACCCATGAGAGACTCTGGACCTGGCAGCAGCATGAGGAGGCGGTATATAGGGGCCTATGGCAGATTAGGAGCCTGGCAGCAGCTATGGGAGGCCCGTAATCTGCCAGCACCCTATGTCAAAAAATTCAACACACCAGCAGTGTGAGGAGACCTGAAAGTGGCACATGGCAGAGTGTGGCGATGGAGACAGCAGCAATGGGAGGCCGTACAGGGACCCATGAGAGACTCTGGACCTGGCAGCAGCATGAGGAGGCGGTATATAGGGGCCCATGGCAGATTAGGGGCCTGGCAGCAGCTATGGGAGGCCCGTAATCTGCCAGCACCCTATGTCAAAAAATTCAACACAACAGCAGTGTGTGAGGAGACCTGAAAGTGGCACATGGCAGAGTGTGGCGATGGAGACAGCAGCAATGGGAGGCCGTACAGGGACCCATGAGAGACTCTGGACCTGGCAGCAGCAGGAGGAGGTGGTATATAGGGGCCTATGGCAGATTAGGGGCCTGGCAGCAGCTATAGGAGGCCCGTAATCTGCCAGCACCCTATGTCAAAAAATTCAACACACCAGCAGTGTGAGGAGACCTGAAAGTGGCACATGGCAGAGTGTGGCGATGGAGACAGCAGCAATGGGAGGCCGTACAGGGACCCATGAGAGACTCTGGACCTGGCAGCAGCATGAGGAGGCGGTATATAGGGGCCTATGGCAGATTAGGGGCCTGGCAGCAGCTATAGGAGGCCCGTAATCTGCCAGCACCCTATGTCAAAAAATTCAACACACCAGCAGTGTGAGGAGACCTGAAAGTGGCACATGTTTGAGGCATGATTCATGGCGGATTTAGTCAGTTGTGTCAGGAACTGGTGGTTTGAAATCCAGACTAATCCACGCCTGATTCATTTTCACAAACGTGAGTCTCTCCACACTTTGGGTGGACAGTCGTGTCCTCCGCGGAGTTACAATACCTCCTGCCGCACTAAACACGCGCTCCGATGCCACGCTACTGGCCGGGCATGACAGCCTTTCAAGGGCAAATTCAGCTAGTTGGGGCCAAAGGTCAAGTTTCGTTGCCCAGTAGTCAAGGGGATTGTCTACCTCGGTTGGCAGGGTGCTGTCCAAGTAGGCCCAAGCCTGTTGTTTGAGCTCCTGCTCCAGGTCCACCTGATGCTGCTGCTGCGGCTGGTTAGTAGTTTCCTCACTGCGCTGGTGAAGAAAGCTACTCATCATCGACTGCAGACTGAGGCAGCCGCTGCTGGTGGAGCTGCCACTGCTCCTACCACCCCACCCCTCCCCTGCTGCCATGCCAGCGGAACGCGAGCGCACAGGGCCCACAGTGTCTGAGGATGGACGTTGGCGCACAAAGGCAGAGACCAACTGACTACATAGGTGGTTTTTATAGTACGTAATTTTGGCCTCCCTCTCAGCAGGTGTGAAAAAGGCCACCATTTTGGACCGGTAGCGAGGGTCCAACAAGGTGGACAGCCAAAAGTCATCCCTCTGTCTGATGGTTATTATTCGGCTGTCGCTACGCAAGCAACCGAGCATGCTATGGGCCATTTGTGCCAAGGAATGCAAGGGACTCCCTGCCTCCATCTCCACAGCATACTGCCACGGTGCGTCTGGGTCCTCTGTCTCCTCCTCCTCTACCAGATGCTCCTGCTCCTCCACTCCTGTCCGCTGAGTGGAAAAACCACCCATTTCACTCAATAATTCCTGAGCACAAATGTCCTCCTCTACCTCGTCCTCTTCTTCCTGTCCTGCCCCCACAGGGGTCATGTGGCGTTGAGATCTGTGCGCCACGTCTACCGCACCCTGACCAGCCATTGTTAACAGCATTTGTTCCAGGACGTGCAACAGAGGAATGACGTCGTTCATCCCATAGTCCTGCCGACTCACGAATAACGTGGCCTCCTCAAAGGGCCTGAGCAAGCGGCAGGTGTCACGCATGAGCTGCCAATGGCTGACATCTAAGTTACACAGGGGAGTACCTTTATCCGCTTGTAACATCAGGAAATCGGTGATGGCCTTTCGCTGCTCGTAAAGGCGGTCTAACATGTGTAGGGTTGAATTCCACCTTGTTGCAACGTCGCAGATCAGGCGATGCTGTGGAATTCCGTTCTGCCGCTGCAGCTCAATGAGGGTGTTCTTTGCGGTGTAGGAATGGCTGAAATGCATGCACAGTTTACGTGACATTTTAAGGATGTCTTGCAGTGGGATGGTGGATTTTAGGAACCGCTTGACAACCAGATTGAACATGTGAGCCATGCATGGCGCATGGCACAACCTTCCTTGACGCAGAGCAGACACCATGTTCTTTCCGTTGTCGGTCAACATGGTTCCGATTTTCAGTTTGCGCGGAGACAGCCATCTGTCGATTTCTCTGTTCATTACACTCAGAAGTTCCTCCCCTGTGTGACTACGTTCGCCAAGGCATACCAGGTGCAGCACAGCGTGACACCGTTGCGCCCTGCACATGTGATATGCCGGTCGGGTAATGGGACTTGGCACGGGGGTGGCGGCTGAGGACACGGCGGAAAAAGAGGTGGTAGAGGCGGACATGTTTGCTGGACCAAGGACGTGCAAACGTGGAGGCAAAAGCGTCGTGACCTGTCCAAGTTGCTGGTGCGGCTGTGCCGGCACCACGTTCACCCAGTGGGCCGTAAATGACATGTACTGTCCCTGACCGTAGTTACAGCTCCACACGTCGGCGCTGCCGTGCACTTTGGCAGAGACCGACATGCTCAAAGACTGGCCCACCATCTCTTCTACATGTGAATGCAGGGCTGGCACTGCCTTTTGGGCAAAGAAATGCCGGCTTGGCACTCTCCACCGCGGCGCGGCACAAGCCATCATTTCTCGGAAAGGTGCTGAGTCCACCAGTTGGAAAGGGAGGGACTGCAGCACCAGCAACTTGGACAGGAGGACGTTCAGCTTTTGCACCGTCGGGTGCGTGCTCGCAAACTGTTGTCTGTTGGAAACGGATTCCAAGAAAGACTGTTGACGGAATCCGAGAAGAGGAGTAGCAGGAGAAGGAGCATCTGAACGAGCGGAAGATGCCAACGAGCGACAACTCCCCTCAGCAGAGGTGTTGGAGCCTTGACTGGCTGATAGAGGGTGATTGACGACGTCGGGTGATGGAGCAAGTAACGGAGCGGGTGATGGAGCGGGGGCTGGGGCAGGCAGAACCGCCGTATCTTTATCACGGTTTTCCCAGGCCACCGAATGGTGACGCTGCATATGCTGACGCAACGCTGTAGTCCCAACATGGGCCCCCTGGCCACGCTTGCATTTCTGGCCACATAGTCGACATACGGCTACGTTTACTTCCTCGGGCGGCTTGACGAAAAATTGCCACACCACCGAGTAGGAAACTTTGCCCCCGCTACTCCTCACTGGCTGACTGCTACTTCCTCCGTGCGCACCGGCACCACTACTGGCCGTGGTGGTAGGCTGCAGTGGAGCTGGTGCTCTACTCCGTGGACGTTTGGCTCCACTGACACTGATGCGACCCTGCTGCCTCCTGGGCAACCCACCGACTGTTTCGCTCGCTGCCAAGCTGGCACCCTCTTCTCCTGATGATGCGGAAGAAATTGCCTGATGACGACGAGGCAGCCAAGTGCGATCAACCTCCTCATCATCAAGTACGGTCTCCGCCTCACTACTAGCCCCCTCGGCTGCGTCTGGGTCAGGAGACAGACCTGTCTCTAGACCGGCTACAGAGCCACTCTCCTCGCCAGTACTTCTTCGCCTGGCTGCTGAAAAGGCCGATGTTTCCCCCCGTTCCTGACCGCCCTCTGTTAGCTCTTCCTCACTGTACAGTGGGGCTGAGCCCACAGCATGCGATACTTCGCTTGGTGAGGGAACAGCAAAGGACAGGGGCAGGTAGAGGACATGTGATTTCAGTGGGCTTGCTCCCGGGCCATGCCAACTAACGGTTGTGTCTGACGTACCCACCGACCGTTGGCTGTAGGTGTCAGAGGTGACCTGGGAAGAGGAAGACGACCGAGCCAACCAATCAATGACGGCAGGGTTGTCGGTGGAGACACGACCGCTGGATGACACCGGGAGCACTGGCCTCTGGCTGCGAATAGTGCTGCCTCGACCCCTTCCTCTGCTGCCACGTCTGCTCGCTCCTAAAACATTGCCTCCTCTGCCACTCCTCTGCATGTTGTCTGACATACTCTTTAATTCAACGATTATGTGTCCCTGAGTAACAATTCTGTGGCCCTAAGTAACAGCTCTGTGGCCCTCAGTAACAGTTCTGTGTCTGTGCAAGTAACAATTCTGTGTCTGTGCGAGTAACAATTCTGTGGCCCTAAGTAACAGTTCTGTGGCCCTCAGTAACAGTTCTGTGGCCCTGAGTAACAATTCTGTGTCTGTGCGAGTAACAATTCTGTGGCCCTAAGTAACAGTTCTGTGGCCCTCAGTAACAATTCTGTGTCTGTGCGAGTAACAATTCTGTGGCCCTAAGTAACAGTTCTGTGGCCCTCAGTAACAGTTCTGTGTCTGTGCGAGTAACAATTCTGTGTCTGTGCGAGTAACAATTCTGTGGCCCTAAGTAACAGTTCTGTGGCCCTCAGTAACAGTTCTGTGTCTGTGCGAGTAACAATTCTGTGTCTGTGCGAGTAACAATTCTGTGGCCCTCAGTAACAGTTCTGTGGCCCTGAGTAACAATTCTGTGTCTGTGCGAGTAACAATTCTGTGGCCCTAAGTAACAGTTCTGTGGCCCTCAGTAACAGTTCTGTGGCCCTGAGTAACAATTCTGTGTCTGTGCGAGTAACAATTCTGTGGCCCTAAGTAACAGTTCTGTGGCCCTCAGTAACAATTCTGTGTCTGTGCGAGTAACAATTCTGTGGCCCTAAGTAACAGTTTTGTGGCCCTCAGTAACAGTTCTGTGTCTGTGCGAGTAACAATTCTGTGTCTGTGCGAGTAACAATTCTGTGGCCCTAAGTAACAGTTCTGTTGCCCTCAGTAACAGTTCTGTGTCTGTGCGAGTAACAATTCTGTGTCTGTGCGAGTAACAATTCTGTGGCCCTCAGTAACAGTTCTGTGGCCCTGAGTAACAATTCTGTGTCTGTGCGAGTAACAATTCTGTGGCCCTAAGTAACAGTTCTGTGGCCCTCAGTAACAGTTCTGTGGCCCTGAGTAACAATTCTGTGTCTGTGCGAGTAACAATTCTGTGGCCCTCAGTAACAGTTCTGTGGCCCTCAGTAACAATTCTGTGTCTGTGCGAGTAACAATTCTGTGTCTGTGCGAGTAACAATTCTGTGGCCCTAAGTAAAGTTTCTGTGGCCCTAAGTAACAATTCTCTGGCACTCAGTAACAATTCTGTCTGTCCCTGAGTAACAATTCTCTGGCCCTAATAACGTTTCTGTGGCCCTAAGTAACAATTCTATGGCACTCAGTAACAATTCTGTCTGTCCCTGAGTAACAATTCTCTGGCACTCAGTAACAATTCTGTCTGTCCCTGAGTAACAATTCTCTGGCACTCAGTAACAATTCTGTCTGTCCCTGAGTAACTATTCTGTGGCCCTAATAACGTTTCTGTGGCCCTAAGTAACAATTCTCTGGCACTGAGTAACAATTCTGTCTGTCCCTGAGTATGAATTCTGTGGCCCTAACTAGCGTTTCTTTGTCCCTAAGTAACGATTCTGTGGCCCTCATTAACAAGTCTGTGTCCCTGAGTAATGGTTCTCTGTCCCTAAGTAACTTTTCTCTGTCCCCAAGTATCGTTTCTGTGGCCCTAACTCTGTCCCTGTCCCTAGTACAGAGCGGTCTGCCGCTGTTCAATGACTGCAGGCAAATGAAGAATTCCAAAATGGCCGCTATTTATAGCTCGACCATTACACAGTGCTGGCTGGCTGGCTGCTGATTGGCTGATGCGATCACATGTCGTTGAGGAATGCATTATGGGTCAGCGCGCCTTGTCTGCGCGCCTTCCCAGACATCCCCGCTCCGTCGCCGCACATGTCAGCCGCCATTTTCTGAAAAATTTCGATTCGCGCGTCCGAATTAGGCTATTTTTCGGATTCGGCACGAATCAAAATTTTTCCGATATTCGACTCGAATTCCACTTCGGCTACTTCGATTCGCTCATCTCTAATGAGGACCATTAACAGAGAAAACTGGAGAAAAGGTGCAAGAATCGGGCCGAAGAGGTAAAGAAAATGACAAATAGTGATCAGTATGTACAGGAGAGGAGTGTGGAGGTATGACAGTGATCGGTGTGTACAGGAGAGGAGTACGGAGGTATGACAGTGATCGGTATGTACAGGAGAGGAGTGTGGAGGGTATGACAGTGATCGGTATGTACAGGAGAGGAGTGTGGGGGGTGTGACAGTGATCGGTATGTACAGGAGAGGAGTGTGGGGGGTATGACAGTGATCGGTGTGTACAGGAGAGGAGTACGGAGGTATGACAGTGATGGGTATGTACAGGAGAGGAGTGTGACAGTGATCGGTATGTACAGGAGAGGAGTGTGGGGGTGTGACAGTGATCGGTATGTACAGGAGAGAAGTGTGGAGGTATGACAGTGATCGGTGTGTACAGGAGAGGAGTACGGAGGTATGACAGTGATGGGTGTGTACAGGAGAGGAGTGTGACAGTGATCGGTATGTACAGGAGAGGAGTGTGGGGGGTAGGACAGTGATCGGTATGTACAGGAGAGGAGTGTGGAGGTATGACAGTGATCGGTATGTACAGGAGAGGAGTGTGGAGGTGTGACAGTGATCGGTATGTACAGGAGAGGAGTGTGGGGGGTGTGACAGTGATCGGTATGTACAGGGGAGGAGTGTGGAGGTATGACAGTGATCGGTATGTACAGGAGAGGAGTGTGGAGGGTATGACAGTGATCGGTATGTACAGGAGAGGAGTGTGGAGGGTATGACAGTGATCAGTATGTACAGGAGAGGAGTGTGGAGTGTATGACAGTGATCGGTATGTACAGGAGAGGAGTGTGGGGGGTGTGACAGTGATCGGTATGTACAGGAGAGGAGTGTGGAGGTATGACAGTGATCGGTGTGTACAGGAGAGGAGTACGGAGGTATGACAGTGATGGGTATGTACAGGAGAGGAGTGTGACAGTGATCGGTATGTACAGGAGAGGAGTGTGGGGGGTAGGACAGTGATCGGTATGTACAGGAGAGGAGTGTGGAGGTATGACAGTGATCGGTATGTACAGGAGAGGAGTGTGGAGGTGTGACAGTGATCGGTATGTACAGGAGAGGAGTGTGGAGGTGTGACAGTGATCGGTATGTACAGGAGAGGAGTGTGGAGGTGTGACAGTGATCGGTATGTACAGGAGAGGAGTGTGGAGGTGTGACAGTGATCGGTATGTACAGGAGAGGAGTGTGGGGGGTGTGACAGTGATCGGTATGTACAGGGGAGGAGTGTGGAGGTATGACAGTGATCGGTATGTACAGGAGAGGAGTGTGGAGGGTATGACAGTGATCAGTATGTACAGGAGAGGAGTGTGGGGGGTGTAACAGTGATCGGTATGTACAGGAGAGGAGTGTGGAAGTGTGACAGTGATCAGTATGTACAGGAGAGGAGTGTGGAGGTGTGACAGTGATCGGTACGTACAGGAGGAGTGTGGGGGGTGTGACAGTGATCGGTACGTACAGGAGAGGAGTGTGGAGGTGTGACAGTGATCGGTATGTACAGGAGAGGAGTGTGGAGGTGTGACAGTGATCGGTATGTACAGGAGAGGAGTGTGGGGGGTGTGACAGTGATCGGTATGTACAGGGGAGGAGTGTGGAGGTATGACAGTGATCGGTATGTACAGGAGAGGAGTGTGGAGGGTATGACAGTGATCAGTATGTACAGGAGAGGAGTGTGGGGGGTGTAACAGTGATCGGTATGTACAGGAGAGGAGTGTGGAAGTGTGACAGTGATCAGTATGTACAGGAGAGGAGTGTGGAGGTGTGACAGTGATCGGTACGTACAGGAGGAGTGTGGGGGGTGTGACAGTGATCGGTACGTACAGGAGAGGAGTGTGGAGGTATGACAGTGATCGGTATGTACAGGAGAGGAGTGTGGAGGTATGACAGTGATCGGTACGTACAGGAGAGGAGTGTGGAGGGTATGACAGTGATCGGTACGTACAGGAGGAGTGTGGGGGGTATGACAGTGATCGGTATGTACAGGAGAGGAGTGTGGGGGGTATGACAGTGATCGGTATGTACAGGAGAGGAGTGTGGGGGGTAGGACAGTGATCGGTATGTACAGGAGAGGAGTGTGGAGGTGTGACAGTGATCGGTACGTACAGGAGAGGAGTGTGACAGTGATCGGTACGTACAGGAGGAGTGTGACAGTGATCGGTACGTACAGGAGAGGAGTGTGGAGGTGTGACAGTGATCGGTACGTACAGGAGAGGAGTGTGACAGTGATCGGTACGTACAGGAGGAGTGTGGGGGGTGTGACAGTGATCGGTATATACAGGAGAGGAGTGTGGAGGTATGACAGTGATCGGTACGTACAGGAGAGGAGTGTGCTGGCCAAATGGGGACATCAGACATTCATCCAACTCACTGAACAGAATATGGAGTGCAGCATCATATCAGTGGAGGTCTGCCTTATCCAGAGCCATGACATCATCCATAAATGATGACATCACACCCAGAGATAGAGGGACATCATCCACAAATGATGACATCACACCCAGCGACAGAGAGATATCATCCACAAATGATGACATCACACCCAGAGATAGAGGGACATCATCCATGAATGATGACATCACACCCAGAGATAGAGGGACATCATCCATGAATGATGACATCACACCCAGAGATAGAGGGACATCATCCACGAATGATGACATCACACCCAGAGATAGAGGGACATCATCCACGAATGATGACATCACATCCAGAGATGGAGGGACTCACCTGTCCTGCCCAAGTACAGCAGAGTGGTGGATGGACAGACACTTTCTGCGAAGGACGAGGTTAGAGTCTGCTGCTTCTCCCCGTTATCAGGTCAACCATGTACCATACGCCCTGCTTCTTCCCTGGACAGGACACAGAGAACAACCACATTCCATGTATGAGATCCACACCCACTTCATGACATCACACACTGACTTCATCCTGTAGTGACCCCTCTGCACCAACTGAAGAGGACAGAAGACACGCGGGGTGTCACGGATCCACCCCACACGCCACGCCCATAGTGACTAGCTAACCGAGGTGCGCACGTGCGGCTGTGACTGGGGGTAAGAGGGAATAAGGGGGACTTAATCTGAATATATATATACACACGTATATAAAAGATCAGCCGTGATACACTTTCACAGCCTGCACTACCTCTTGGCCACCACTAGAGGGAGACTCCACTCCAATCCAGCTGGCTGACCACACACTGGCAGATACAAAATCTTACATACAATCTGGTGCACACTAAGGGTTGAGGAGCAGCCTAGCAATCGCACACCCTTCTAGGATCCCTCCAGCTATCCTACAAGCTAGAACCCCGGTGTTAATCACTCTTCCACTGTCCACACTCCCCCACACCAGACACACAACAAATGGTAGCCTGCCACCACCCAACAGTTTTACTGGCCTGCTGGGCCACCACACACACACAGATCTCCGTCTGGCAGATCTACTTTACAATTTGCATGCAATCTGCCAACACGCAGTTCAATTGCATACAGATTGGCAATGAACTTGACCGAGCATATATAGACACTAAAATACAATACATACAATCTAATCTCTCCGGAGATATGAGCCCGAGCTTAAATACCCAGAAGTCACTTATTAATTTTATGATTTAATATCCTGAAAGTGGGTGGAGCATAAAATATGTACAAAGTATAAAAAGTTACAGAAAATACAAGAAGACACACATTGGCTATTGACTATGAAATAAAAACAGAAATAAAACTTTTACCAAGATTTATCCTGCGAGCAAGTCAGAGTTCGCAATCCGTCAGTCAATAGAACCGGCTCCATACGAATCTCCTCGGCCATATCCCAGGTCCTCAATGCGAATATGGACGTAGGTAGGACATTAGTCCTCGGCCAATTGACTGGGGGGGGTGTTCTTGTACCAGCCCACAGGACATCAGGACATTCTGGGTGCTGAAATGGCCAAAGTCGATTGGACCAGGAACGGTTTGAATCACCAAGTCAGATTAAATTTCCAACACTAGCGCATCAGTCCGATCGCGACAGTACCAATCTCTGTTCAGCTGTCGCAATCCGGAGCAATATAACCATTTTTCTGCATTTCGCTGGGATTCTACAGAGGCTACAAATACAGTTTTACATGCAAATGTAGCCTACAGAGTGTCCAATCAGAAGGAAGTATTTTCATCTCTCTGCAACTAATATTTTAGCTTTTATGAGAGATGAAATATATTCCTTTGATCTGTGTATATACGTCAAAGCTCCCAGACACATTGGAACCACCTCTGGTCTCCCGCTGTGTCATGAAGCCAAACCGTCTAGAGCCCTTTTCTTTTCAGATTTCCCAGAAGGTGACAAATCTTATTGGCACCCAGGTGTCACTTCCAGAGGAAGCTCTGTCCCTTTCAGATGCTAATTGGTGACCATCTGTCTCTGACTGAACTCTGAACACATCTTATATTATTAGAACATGGAATGCTAAATCTACATTGTCATATTTCTACAGATCACATCTCAGCTACCCAAATCTTTATATTTATGTCACACCTGGTATATAGGTAGTGGGGAAGCTGAATCTGGAAAAGAAGAGTGCCCACCTGGCTTGTCGGGGTTTTAGACGTTTTGCCGTCTTCAGGTACTCCAGATTTTTGTGATCGGTGTAGATCAGAATGGGATGTGCAGCTCCCTCTAAAAGGTACCTCCATTCCTCCAAGGCTGATTTGATGGCCAGTAATTCTCATCCCCTACATCATAGTTTCTCTCCGCCGAGGATCATTTTCTGGAAAAGAAAGCAACAGGATGAAGCAGAAGTTTCAGACCTTGCCGCTGCGATAGGACGGCCCCAACAGCACTCTCCGAGGCATCCACTTCTACCACAAAGGGTAGTGCTGGATCCGGATGGCTTAATATGGGCGCTGAGGTAAAAAGTCCCTTTAATGCATCAAAAGCGTTTTGGGCTTCCGATGTCCAACAGAATCAGACTCCCTGTTTAGTCAGTTGATTGATAGTAGTGATGATGGCTGAGAATCCTTTGATGAACCTCCTGTAAAAGTTGGCGAAGCCTATGAAGCGCTGTACTCCCTTTTTATCAGATGGTGCAGGCCATTCCAGGATGGCGGAGACTTTCTGGAGATCCATCTAGAAGCCTTCAGTGGATATAATCAATCCTAAGAATTGAATGCTCTGACGTTCAGATTCACACTTCTCTGGTTTAACGTAAAGTCCGTGTAGTTGGAGGCGACCAAGGACCTTCTGCACATAACCCCGGTGAAGCTCGATGGATGCAGAAAAGATCAGGATGTCATCGAGATACACAATCACGAATATGTTTAAGAAGTCATGAAGATGTCATTCACTAGATGCTGGAAGGTTGCAGGAGCATTGCACAGTCCGAAGGGCATAACTAAATATTCATAGTGCCCAAACCTGGTACAGAAGGCTGTTTTCCACTCATCCCTTACGAGATTGTAGGCTCCTCTTAGATCTAATTTAGTGAATATGGTTGCGGATCTGAGTCTCTGGAAGAGTTCTGGGACTAGTGGAAGAGGATATCTATTCTTCACCGTGATATTATTTCATTCCTGGTAGTCCACACATGGACAGAGGGAGCGATCCTTTGTTTTTTACAAAGAAGATTCCTGCCCCTGCTGGTGAGGTGGAGGGGCGGATGAACCCCTTTTTGAGATTATTGTCAATGTAGTCCTTTAATGCCTCCAACTCACGCTCTGACAGTGGAAAGATCCGACCAAAAGGAATCTCAGCTCCAGGTAGTTCAATCGGGCAGTTGTAGGGTCTGTGAGGTGGAAGGCTGTCTGCACCACGTTTACTGAAGACGTTCAGAAAGTTATGGTATGCTGCCGGAACCATTTGGCCTACTTCGGTATCATTTTCCATGCACAACAGGGGCCCGGATAGAGCAGAACCTTGGGGAAAGCAGTGCTCATGGCAGTAGGCCGATTGAAAGTCCACTTCACCAGATACCCAGTTTACACTGGGGTTGTGGGCCTGCAACCATGGGATCCCCAAGATGACTGGAAACAGTGGTGATGCAATAATATCCAGGCATAGCAGTTCCTTGTGACCAGATGGGGATATCACAGGGAGTGGGATGGTTTCCTGTGTGACTGCCCCAGACTTACTGTTAGATCCGTCGGCCAGATATACTGTCAGTCTCTGAGTTTTAAGGGGATCTGTGTTGCTGAGCGAAGGTTGCATCGATAAAGCAACTGCAGGCCCCAGAATCGATGATAGCGGGTACCGGCAAGGTTCTTCCCGAAAGCTGGAATGAGATGGAAACGGTGAGATGAGCCGGGTTGACAGTCGGTATTTTAGCGGGCAGGGTGGTCAGAGACTTACGTCATTTTGCAGGGCAGTTCCGACCGTAATGGTCCGGTTCTCCACAGTAGAGGCATAGGTTGCCCTGTCCTCCGGGGTAAGTGAGGTTCGTAGCCACCCTATTTGCATGGGCTCAGATTGTTTTGGCGGCTTTTCTCCCGCACTTATTTACTTCTAAGATTCTAAGATTATAAATGTAATAAGTGATTACGACCTTTGGTCTATACAGGAATTCAGCCAATCCTCATGCGGCTATTACCTATAATGTCAATAGCAAACAATAAAGATCGAATTTATTTACACAGAAGAAAAGTAGTTCCTAATCGAATCAAACAAAGATATATAATTGAGGTTACAGTATATTATCAGAAAAACAGAGTTTAGTGAGCGCTTGAACAAATACACAGCAGCTGTACACCAAAAAAGGCACCGTATACAACCTTCTGAAACGTAAATATTCAAAAATGGGGGTGCAGCGCTATACAAAATAACAGACACTGATAAAATTAAAAGTCAAACATATAATGTATAGTGACTATGTGCAAATAAAATAAAGCCACTAGATGGTGGCTATAAAGTGAAAGAGGTGCAAAATAAACAAAATAAAAAAAAGAGTCCAATGAAGGGGTGCTCTTAAGATCCAGGATGATCCTCAGACGTCCAATGATTGGAACAGCCAGGCGATAAATAATGTAAGGATTGCGCCTTAACCAGATACCAATCTTTATGCGCATTTGTTTATCAAATCACTGGACCTCTGGTGTCATCAAATTGGTCTGGTCAGATCTGGTCATGTGGCTCTTGCTGCCTGGCACTCGGATAGATTGGACGTCTGAGAATCATCCTGGATCTTAAGAGCACCCCTTCATTGGACTCTTTTTTATTTTGTTTATTTTGCACCTCTTTCACATAGAGAACAAAGGGACATAGAGGCAGAACTTTATACCCCCTCCCCCCTCCCTTCCAGGTAGTCCCACCCTTCAATAGGTTCCAGCATTTTGTCATTTCTGTTCAAAGGTGGGTTCTGTGATTTGTGACAGACATTGGCCAACTGTAGCTCCCCAGATGGAATTTAGGATGGGCCAATGTCCAGGAAGCATACCTCCCTGGAAGCCAGTTACTCCCTAGGAGGTGTTAGAAATGACGGTTCCAGGGCTTTTTCAGCCTGATGGCCTTAGGGTCATAACCTTCTACAGGAAACTTCTAAGGAAGGTGTGTGGGGGGGTGGGGGGGTGTTTGAGGTGATGCAACAGATGGTAAATACGTTACAGGAATTAAGACCCCTATCAGAAGTTCACAATAATATTAAAAATTATTGTAGGCAGAAAATATCTATCACAAGATTCATCAGAACTGGGTGTAGCAGAACTGGTTGGTGCCATGCTCGCTGGAGGTGGTACCCTGGGTAGCATCCATATGGGGTGAAACTTGGCCTGCGGACCTTTCCAATCTTCATTCCCTAAGTCAGCGGTGAATTTGGATAGCTAGATTACTAAGCTCTTCCAATGTGTTAGGTACTTTGACTCGAGCTAACTCATCTTTCAGAGGTTCGGCTAGGCCTAAGCGGAGCTGATATCGTAGGGCAGTGTCATTCCAATTGGTATCGGCGCTCCAACGCCGGAATTCTGCTACATAGTTCTCAGCTGCCCCGCGACCCTGCTGAAGAGAGTGTAGTGCGGCTTCTGCAGACGCAGATCGCTGGGGATCGTCATAGAGCTGCGCCATAGCCTCAAGGAAACGATTTACGGAAGACAGTTTGGCATCTTCCTTCTCCAGCAAATGGTGGGCCCATGCTTGCGGTTCGCCCTGGAGAAGTGAGATCACGAATCCCACCTTGGTTGCCTCTAAGGAAAAGGTGCGAGGTTGCAACGCAAAATAAAGTTCACAGGTGTTGCGGAAGGTCCTGGATTTGTGGCGGTCGCCAGTAAATCTTCGGGGTGTAGGTACCCTAGGCTCAGGGGGCAACATCATCACTGCAGGGTTCACCATGGCTCCGGGAGCGACAGTTGGAGTAGATGTCACTGTGGTGCTAGCAGAGGGTGCAGGTGCAGATAGGGCCTGAAAACGGTCCTCCAGACAGTTGTACCCTTCTTGCAGGCCCTTGATGGCTTGAGTCAATGCCGCAATTTGGCAGATCTCTTCCAGAGGAGAGGCCCGTCTCTCGGGCTCCGACATGGCCTTCTGGTACTGTCACGTACCTGTTTGGGGAGCCTGACGTGGAGAGAAGGTGTCCTCTTACCACTCCCGCTCGGAGCCCCTGATACTGGGAACAGAGGGCGCAGAGCCACGAGTGGCACGAGTGCCGGGCAGGTCTGGAGCTGGCGGCAGGTAGCTGAAGACCCAGGAGATCCGGATGCAGGCCCAGTGCGGATGCAGGAATGTAGGTGCAGCAGCAGGCAGGTATGGCGGCAATCAGGATGTGTAAAAAAGGTATCGCGAGTGCTACAAACAGGTCTTCATAGTGTGATGCTGTGTGACTTAGGTTTATTAGTCAAAGGAATAAAACACAAGAAATTACTGACCATAGAATGTTGGCCACATGTGGTGGCTAGATGTCCATGTGCTGTAGCCCCCCTATAGGATCAGGATGCAGACTGGGACTGGACACAGGAGCGTGGGTGCGGCAGCAGGCAAGTATGGCGGTGACCAGGATGCAGGCCAGGTGCAGGAGCGTGGGTGCGGCAGCAGGCAAGTATGGCGGTGACCAGGATGCAGGCCAGGTGCAGGAGCGTGGGTGCATCAGCAGGTAAGTATGGCGGTGACCAGGATGCAGGCCAGGTGCAGGACCGTGGGTGCATCAGCAGGTAAGTATGGCGGAGGCCAGGTGCAGGACCGTGGGTGCATCAGCAGGTAAGTATGGCGGTGACCAGGATGCAGGCCAGGTGCAGGACCGTGGGTGCATCAGCAGGTAAGTATGGCGGTGACCAGGATGCAGGCCAGGTGCAGGACCGTGGGTGCGGCAGCAGGTAAGTATGGCGGTGACCAGGATGCAGGCCAGGTGCAGGACCGTGGGTGCATCAGCAGGTAAGTATGGCGGTGACCAGGATGCAGGCCAGGTGCAGGACCGTGGGTGCGGCAGCAGGTAAGTATGGCGGTGACCAGGATGCAGGCCAGGTGCAGGACCGTGGGTGCATCAGCAGGTAAGTATGGCGGTGACCAGGATGCAGGCCAGGTGCAGGACCGTGAGTGCATCAGCAGGTAAGTATGGCGGTGACCAGGATGCAGGCCAGGTGCAGGAGCGTGGGTGCATCAGCAGGTAAGTATGGCGGTGACCAGGATGCAGGCCAGGTGCAGGAGCGTGGGTGCGGCAGCAGGTAAGTATGGCGGTGACCAGGATGCAGGCCAGGTGCAGGAGCGTGGGTGCATCAGCAGGTAAGTATGGCGGTGACCAGGATGCAGGCCAGGTGCAGGAGCGTGGGTGCATCAGCAGGTAAGTATGGCGGTGACCAGGATGCAGGCCAGGTGCAGGAGCGTGGGTGCATCAGCAGGTAAGTATGGCGGTGACCAGGATGCAGGCCAGGTGCAGGACCGTGGGTGCATCAGCAGGTAAGTATGGCGGTGACCAGGATGCAGGCCAGGTGCAGGACCGTGGGTGCATCAGCAGGTAAGTATGGCGGTGACCAGGATGCAGGCCAGGTGCAGGACCGTGGGTGCATCAGCAGGTAAGTATGGCAGTGACCAGGATGCAGGCCAGGTGCAGGACCGTGGGTGCGGCAGCAGGTAAGTATGGCGGTGACCAGGATGCAGGCCAGGTGCAGGACCGTGGGTGCATCAGCAGGTAAGTATGGCGGTGACCAGGATGCAGGCCAGGTGCAGGACCGTGGGTGCAGCAGCAGGTAAGTATGGCGGTGACCAGGATGCAGGCCAGGTGCAGGACCGTGGGTGCATCAGCAGGTAAGTATGGCGGTGACCAGGATGCAGGCCAGGTGCAGGAGCGTGGGTGCATCAGCAGGTAAGTATGGCGGTGACCAGGATGCAGGCCAGGTGCAGGAGCGTGGGTGCATCAGCAGGTAAGTATGGCGGTGACCAGGATGCAGGCCAGGTGCAGGAGCATGGGTGCATCAGCAGGTAAGTATGGCGGTGACCAGGATGCAGGCCAGGTGCAGGAGCGTGGGTGCATCAGCAGGTAAGTATGGCGGTGACCAGGATGCAGGCCAGGTGCAGGAGCGTGGGTGCATCAGCAGGTAAGTATGGCGGTGACCAGGATGCAGGCCAGGTGCAGGACCGTGGGTGCATCAGCAGGTAAGTATGGCGGTGACCAGAATGCAGGCCAGGTGCAGGACCGTGGGTGCGGCAGCAGGTAAGTATGGCGGTGACCAGGATGCAGGCCAGGTGCAGGACCGTGGGTGCATCAGCAGGCAAGTATGGCGGTGACCAGGATGCAGGCCAGGTGCAGGACCGTGGGTGCATCAGCAGGTAAGTATGGCAGTAATCAGGATACAAGCCAGGTGCAGATACAGGTAAGTAGGTGCAACAAAGCCAGACAAGCCGGGTCAGGACCAAACGAGCAAATCAAGTACAAGGGAGAAAGCAAGCGGATAGTCAGGGATAGCCGGGTCGGTACAGGCGGAGTTCTTTCTTAGGTCAGATCAGGATACAGGCAACAGAATCAGGTTATGGAGTGCAGGACGTTATTGACCAGAAGGCATTGATGTACGCTCCTCGCACCGCCACAGCCCGAGGGGATCCATCGCCGTTGCATGGCTGCATGGAGGGATCCCTGACAGGAGTGCTGCTAATCTCATTGTGTTACCTGTATAAAAGACACCTGTCCACAGGAGCCATCAAACCATCAGATTCCAAACTCTCCACCATGGCAAAGACCAAAGAGCTGTCCAAGGATGTCAGGGACAAGATGGTAGACCTACACAAGGCTGGACTGGGCTACCAAACTATGGCCAAGCAGCTTGGTGAGAAGGTGACAACAGTTGGTGCAATCATTCACAAATGGAAGAAACACAAAACAAGTGTCAGTCTCCCTAGGTCTGGTGCACCATGCAAGATCTCACCTCGTGGAGTGTCAATGATCATGAGAACAGTGAGGAATCATCCCAGAACTACACGTGAGGATCTTGTCAATGATCTCCAGGCAGCTGGGACCACAGTCACCAAGAAAACAATTGGTAACACACTACGCCGACAAGGACTGAAATCCTGCAGTGCCCGCAAGGTCCCTCTGCTCAAGAAAGCCCATGTCCAGGCCCGTCTGAAGTCTGCCACTGAACATCTGAATGATGCAGAGGAGGACTGGTGGAAGTGTTGTGGTCAGAGGAGACCAAAATCCAGCTCTTTGGCATCAACTCAACTCGCCGTGTTTGGAGGAGGAGGAATGCTGCCTATGACTCCAAGAACACCATCCCAACTGTGAAACATGGTGGTGGAAACATTCTGCTTTGGGGGTGTTTTTCTACTAAGGGGACAGGACAACTGCACCGCATCAAAGGGACGATGGACGGGGCAATGTACCCTCAAATCTTGGGTGAGAACCTTCTTCCCTCAGCCAGGGCATTGAAAATGGGTGGTGGATGGGTGTTCCAGCATGACAATGACCCAAAACACACGGCCAAGGCAACAAAGGAGCGGCTCAAGAAGAAGCACATTAACCTCCTTAGCGGTTATCCCGAGTGTAGCTCGGGGTAGAATTTCTATACCACAAGCGGTAACCCCGAGCTACACTCGGGCTTACCATGCGGCGTTCTCTGGGGGTCCCTGCAGCACTTACCTTGTCCTTCGTTCCCACGATGTGTCCCCTGCAGCGTCCCCGTCCATCTCCTCCGGCGGATGCCGGCATCCGGCTTCCGTGTTCCGGTCCCCGTGACGTCGGGACGTACGGGCGGCGGCGGGAAATTTAAAAAATTTAAAAAATGTCATTTTTTTTTTTTCAATTTTAAATAGTAAAACATTGCTGTTTCATCCCATTTCACATACATATTGTCCCTAGTGCTTTGTCCTGCGCCCTGCCTGCATTTTGTCTGTTCTTTCTGCCTGGAAACTTAGAAAAGTCCTTGGCGTCCAAAAAGCGTCCCTTTACGTCAAAAGCGGTTTTAGACCGGCTAGAGAACAGCGATAGTAAATCAGAACCACTTGCAGAATTGAGTGATAATGATTTGTGGGGAAATTTTCCTAAAAATTACAGCCTACAATAAAAAACTATTTCCATGCAAAAAATGGTACCGCTTTCAGCACAAAAAACCAGAAGGAATCATACCGCCAAGGAGGTTAAGGTCCTGGAGTGGCCTAGCCAGTCTCCAGACCTTCATCTGATTGAGAATCTGTGGAGGAGCTGAAAGTTTGAGTTGCCAAACGTCAGCCACCAAACCTTAATGACTTGGAGAGGATGTGCCAAGAGGAGTGGGCCAAAATCCCTCCTGAGATGTGTGCGAACCTGGGGGCCAACTCCAGGAAATGTCTGACCTCTGTGATTGCCAACAAGGGATTGGCTACCAAGTACTAAGTCATGTTTTGTGAAGGGGATCCAATCCTTCTTTCCCTCATGAACATGCAGATCCGTCATCATTTGTTAGACCAATTTCTGCTGAATTTGTTGTTGTATTCTGTCTCTCAGTGTTACACCGAACATTCCATTGTTAGACCGATCGTTTCTGTGTGAGGGGCGAACATTCCATTGTTAGACCGATCATTTCTGTGTGAGGGGCGAACATTCCATTGTTAGACCGATCATTTCTGTGTGAGGGACGAATATTCCATTGTTAGACCGATCATTTCTGTGTGAGGGGCAAATATATATATATATACAAATATATATATATATACACACACACACACACACACACACACTCACACACACACACACACACATATATATATAATACAGGGGGGGGGTGGTGACACACACACATATATGTGAGAGAGACCATTCCTTTATGGTGTCACTGAACTTTGTTACTTGTGAGAGAGACCATTCCTTTATGGTGTCACTGGACTTTCCTTGTGAGAGAGATCATTCCTTTATGGTGTCACTGAACTTTCCTTGTGAGAGAGACCATTCCTTTATGGTGTCACTGGACTTTCCTTGTGAGAGAGATCATTCCTTTATGGTGTCACTGGACTTTGTTACTTGTGAGAGAGACCATTCCTTTATGGTGTCACTGGACTTTCCTTGTGAGAGAGATCATTCCTTTATGGTGTCACTGAACTTTCCTTGTGAGAGAGACCATTCCTTTATGGTGTCACTGGACTTTCCTTGTGAGAGAGATCATTCCTTTATGGTGTCACTGGACTTTGTTACTTGTGAGAGAGACCATTCCTTTATGGTGTCACTGGACTTTGTTACTTGTGAGAGAGACCATTCCTTTTTTTTTAAACAAAGCTTTATTTGAATTTTTCAAATTACATAAACTCAGCGGATGAAACACTCCAAAGATGCTTCTTGGCAACAAAGTAACCTTTTTTTTTTTTTTTAACAGTACTGATAGATTGACCAATATGAGCATTACAAAATGTTGCATAGAAAACTGATCAGAAAGATTCACGATATGTCAGCAGTTAGAGCCTCTGAACAGAAACTCTGAAGGCAAATGAGACAAAAGATGGGAGGCATTGTAAGTCAGTATAGAGTGTAGGGAATGTGTAGTGGTAAGCTATGATATATATCCAAAGATAAGAAGGTCAGGCAATACCACTAAACTTTGAATGAGAACTGGGGTGCTTAGAGTATGTCAGTTATCATGCGTAAGACATGAATGTTGAAGTAGGAAAGAAGCGTATGTAGAGGAGATAATCAAAGAAGAAGAATCAGGGAGATAGGTAGATCTATTCAGAAGGAGAAAAAGGTTGAGAAGGAAGCTAGGATGGAGAAAAAGATGGAGAAGGAAGAAAAAAAAAAGAAAGAGGTGGGAAAATGATGTTGGAACGGGCCAGAGGATCCCCTTCCAGGAAGTCGTTAAGAATATTTGGTGATGAGCCAAGCGCTGTGGTTTGAGAGAAAAATAGAGCTAGAGACGACTCCCTGTAACAAAAAGTGATATACGTGTTGTGAGCCCTCGCTGATTAAGGGTGGGAGGAGAAGTTATAAAAGAATGTGCGATGAAGATGAAGTATAAAGAAAATGATAAAGGAAATAGATGAAAGAAAATGTGGCTTGGTTGCCTAGGTTGGCTAGAAGCGGTGTGAGAGTAGCAACAAACGAGTATTGTAAATGTTTTAGATATAGACATGCACAACTTAAACCCTCATAAATCAAAGCAATAAGTCTGGGTTTACTGGATCATGTTTCCAGATTGGGGCATCACAGAAGAACCATGAAGGAAAAACTGAAGCTCTGTGGTTGGAAAGGATTTTTGAACATAGAGTCTCCATTTTCGATTATATTGACCCTCACTGTGCTGGAGGGATGAGGTGAGAAAGTTAAGCTGGTCCAGACGAAGAAGTGCATTAAGAGCTGACTTGACATCCGAGATATTAGGAGGACTGTTGGAGACCCACTTTTTCAATATGGCTCTCCTCGCGACCATCAGGCAAGAGGACAGCCACGGTTTTGTGGCTCGGAGAATGGCAAGCTGAAGTGGATGAGCCCCTGTGAAGATTGATTCCAAGTTGCCGAAGAGAAGAGGTAAAGGGTCCCTTGGTAGTTGTAGAGAAGTGATGAAGGTGATATAGCTGAGTAGTTGGGACCAAAAAGTAGATATTAGTTGGCAATCCCAAAATCTGTGTTTTAGCGAAGGTTTATAGTGTCCACACAAAGGGCAAGTAGAGACCGAGGGATTCCCACGGACATATAGGCATGGCATATAGGCATGGTGCATTAACTTTAATTGTTGCTCCCGCCAGAACTCATTGGAGTTGAAGGCACAGGTATTGTTGAAACCAGTGAGGATTTGATCCATTGAGAGTGTATTGTCAAAGTCTCTGATCCAAGGAGAAGTAGGAGTGGATGCCTCTAGAGGGTGCACATAATGTAGATTTAATGGTCCATAAATGTGGGATATCTTGTATTTCCGATTTCTAACTAAAATATCTATGAATGAGGAACGGAAGCGACTAGATTTAACCAATGTTATCTTGTTCACATAATTACAAACTTGCAAAACATACAGAAAATGATGAGGCGGTAGATTGAAAGAAGTTGAGATCTGAGAAAAAGATAAAGGAAAGCCAGAGGCCGTATCGTATAATTGGCTAACTAGTTTGAGGTCCCTTTCCAACCATAGATCATAAGCTGCGTGTTGTTGAGGGACAGAAAAAGCAGGATTACGATGTATGGGGAGGAAACGGGAAACCCATGGGGATACGCCTAATTTACGTCTGATCTCCCTCCATGTGATAAGGGTATCACGAATGAGTGGATTATATTTTAAGTGTGGAGGGAGTGAGTTAGGGTTTGAATGTAAAAGGGCTGCAAGATCAAAAGGATGGGCCATGGCAGATTCTATTTGCAGATTAGAATAGTTGGAGGATTTGGTCAGCCAATCTATACACACCCGTAAGATGCATGAGAGATTATATACTCTGATATTTGGAAGACCAATTCCCCCCTCACATCTAGGCAGATATAGCTTAGGCAGGGCAATGCGTGACCGACGTCCTTTCCAAATAAATGTAGAGAGCGCTTTGTTTAGTCTAAGAATGTCCGTATGTTTAAGTAGTAGAGGAATGGTCTGAAGAGGGTATAACAATTTCGGGAAGCTCACCATCTTGAAGAGGTGGGCTCTCCCTACAAGTGACAATGGTAACTCTTTCCATACCTCTAGTTCGCCTATAATTTTTTGAATTGTTGGTGAAAAATTGAGCGAGTAGAGGGAAGAGGCAAGTTTTCCAATTTTGATTCCTAAGTATGTAATATGATAAGGAGCAATTTTGAAATGAGAATTATGAGCCCATGAGGGAGTGCGTGCATGGAATAAGGGAAGGACTTCGCTTTTCGTGAAGTTAATACGAAGACCCGAACAGTGCCTGAAGGCTGTGAAAATATCCTGTATATAAGGCAGGTCATAAGTTGGGTTGGCAGTGAAAATTAAAATGTCATCGGCAAACAAGGCTAAACGTAGATCTTGTTGAGCTATTTGGACTCCATGCAGCTGTGAGTGGAACAGAAGGAAGCGGGCTAAGGGTTCTAGGGCCAAATTGAAGAGCAAGGGGGATAGGGGGCACCCTTGTCTTGTTCCTTTATGCAGTTTAATAGGGGTAGATGTGTGTCCTGCAGCAACCACCTGTGCTGTAGGAGCTGAGTACATAGCTTGGATTACATGAGTGAAAGGGCCTGAGAAGCCAAATCTATGTAAAACCATCTGCAGCCACTGAAAGTTAACATTATCGAAGGCCTTTTCAGCATCAAGAGAGATTATCGCTAGATCTAGGTGAGGATTGATTTTAGCATGATTTAACACTGCTAGTACTTTGCGGATGTTTGAGGCAGCAGAGCGTCCTTGTATGAAGCCCGCTTGAGAGGGATGAATGATGGAAGGTAAAACAATAGCTAAACGATTTGCGATAATTTTTGATAGAATTTTGGCATCTAAATTTAGAAGGGAGATCGGCCTATAGGAACCTGGGTCAGACGGATCTTTGTCTTTCTTTGCAATCAATTTTATATGTGCCTGAAAGGCAGACGGAAGATAGGCACCCCCTTCTTGTATAGAGCAGTAAACTGATTGCAGGGTAGGAGAAAGGGTTGTAACCATGAGTTTATAGAACTCAGAAGTGTATCCGTCTGGGCCAGGGGCTTTACCATTAGCTAGAGTTTTTATAGCGGATTGAATATCGGATTGAGATATAGGAGCATTAAGAGATTGGAGTGCTACGAGATCGATTTGAGGAAGAGCAATGCCGTCTAGAAAAGACAAAGCCTTTGATTGGTCAATAGGGTCGGGGTCATATAGTTTAGTGTAGAAACTTTCCAATATGGAAACAATTTCTTCAGGGGAGTGTTTCAATATACCCTGTGAGTCTTTGAGGGAGGTAAATTGTGTAGGAGTAAACGGTTTACGGCACAAGCGAGCCAGGAGTCTGCCCGGCTTGTTGCCAAACTTATGATACTGTAAGTCGAGATGTGATTGGTGCATGGATTCTTGTGCTGATGCCCATGTTTCGAATTGGTGTTTTGCCTCTAGCCAAGCTTTCCTGTGTTCATGTGTGTTGGAGTCAGCCAAATTTTTTTGCGTCTGTCGGAGTCGGTTACTAGCTTCTGTGTATTTTAGAGCGACCTTTTTCCTATACGCAGATGTAAAGGCGATGATTTTACCCCGTAAAACCGCCTTTCCTGTTTCCCAAAATAGGTTAGGATTGGATAAGTGAGCTGCATTGGTGATCTGGAAGTCTGCCCAAGTATCTTGGAGTTGACGTAACAGCTCCTGGTTATTTGCTAAGAAAGAAGGAAAGCGCCACGTTTTGTGAGATTGTGTGTTGTGGAGATAGTTGAGGGTTATGGATATGGGAGAATGGTCCGAAATAACTATGTCATGTATATCTGAGGAAGATGCGTATTGCAAAGCAATAGAATTGCAAAAAAAATAGTCTATTCTGGAAAGCGAATGGTGCACCGGAGAAAAGAAGGTGAATTCCTTCCCATCTGGGTGGGCTAAACGCCAGATGTCTGTTAGTTGCATTGCTTCCGCAAATGTAGACAGTAGTGTGAGTGTTGATTGGGACTCCGCAAGTGGGCGGTGATTGTGTTCTAGTGATTTTGACTTATCTTCATAGGCATTCATAAGTGAGTTGAAGTCCCCTCCGACTACTAAAGGTAGATGTATGTAGGCGGACAGCTTTGATGACAGGTCCTGAAAAAACTGTTTTGACGGTGAGTTTGGAGCATAAATATTGGTGAGGACCAATGTTTGAGAGCCTACTTTGAGGTGTACCGCTAGGAATCTGCCTGCCTCATCAGTGTTTACCGAGATTATGTCAGGTGCGAGCTTTTTGTGAATCAGAATGAGCACACCTGCTTTATTATTGAGTGAGGGAGAACCTATAACGTGTCCTACCCAAAGTTTCTTCATACGAACAAAGTCAGATTGGCCTAAATGTGTTTCTTGGAGTAGTGCTACATCCGCCCTAAGTCGGCGGAGATGGCGGAGAATAGCCATTCGTTTATGAGGTGATCTTAAGCCCTTGACATTCCAAGAATAAATACGAATCATTAGGTCATATGATATGAGGTGAATACAGAGGTAGTGAACTTACAGTTTTGTAGGGTGGAGCCAGCTATCCGCCCATTACCGCCCAATCTCTGATGAAGTATGGTCGACTCCCAAGGAAGGGGTGATTCTCCAGAAAAATGTAAGGAAGGAGAGCAGAAGAAGGGAGAAAGAGAGTGGAACATGGTGGCCCAACTGGGGCCTATCAGAAGAGCAAAACAAACAAAAAACCATAACAGTGTATTGGACTTCACATAAATCTGCATGCTGTCCCTGTACTGCGACCAGCGTGTCCGGGAAATAGCAGAGTAGTGATCTGCAGCAGTGACTCATTGGAGTTGTTGAGAGGGCAGGGGAGCATGACCCCCTTGCCTAAATGGCATCGCCAAAGGGAGAAGAGGCTCAACAAATCGAATGACCAGAGCGGAACTGTGGTCGAGGCAAGGCACAGAAAAGGGATGACACAGACAGTATATGTATATGCTATCAAACAAAATGAGAGGAAAGTACCACAGGACCAACTGACTTATTGCTTTCTAACAACTGGTATAGCTATCTGTGGACTGAAGATGATAGCTAAAGGCACAAGAAATTTACATTCAGTTAAACAAGGCAGGTGGTCCAAGTCGTGAGGTAAACCGTATAGCGCCTGAGAGAGTGCGCCAGCTCAGGATTGGCGAGATTTAGAGGGAGCAAAGTTAGTACGTGGGCGTTTCGGTGGATCTTTGCGAGGGCTTCGCTGATCTCTAGGGCCCGAGTTGCGAGGGTGAGGAGACGGCACACCATCCGTAGCCATCAAAGAATCTTGTAAATATTGAGCGGCTTCTTCAGGGTGGATGAAAGACTTTGTATCACCCGAAGGTGTAGTAAAGCGGAGAGTAGCCGGATAAGCCAGGGTGAATTTGTAGCCCCTTTGGTGGAGCGTGGCACATATTTCCTGAAAGGCCTTACGTTTGCGGGATACTTCTTGCGAGTAATCGGCAAATAGGAGTAATTTGTGACCCTCTACTTGTAGGGATCGAGAATTGCGGAAAGAATTAAGAATAGCCACTCGATCAGCATAGTTGAGATACTTGACTATCACCGATCGCGGTGTACGGCGGTCATTCGAAGGCGGCCCCAGGCGATGAGCTCTCTCGACCTGACACAAAGTGGTTAGACCTAGAGCTGAGGGTATACGTGTGGAGCATAATTCTGGAAGCACCCCGGTGGAAAATGATTTTGGAAGGCCCACTATGCGCAGATTATTTCTGCGTGAGCGATTTTCTAAATCATCCAGCTTGTCCAGGATGGATTGGTGCGTACGATTGGTTTGAAGTGCACCTGAGCGCAGCGAGTGAACATCGTCCTCCAAATCTGACAGACGCTGTTCCACTTCAGTTAAACGTTTACTATGATCACCTATGTCTTTTCTGATCTGTTCAATGCCTGTGGCTACTGCATGATCCACAGCTTGTGTGATTGTGGGCAGTAGAATGGCAGCAACTGCTTGTGCAATCTGGTCATATATTTCTGTGGGACTACAGGTGCCAGGAGTAGAGGTCAGGGCTGGTATAACATGATCACTGTGTGCAGGGAGGGTGTGTACATCTGCACCAGCGTGTGTAACAGCCTCTGTGCCTGTGTCCATTGACATATTATGGGCGGCGGCCATCTTGGCTGCAGGAGGGGGAGAGCCGCATCCCTCTCCCCTCGTGGTGGGACCTGAGCTCTGCAGATTCGGCAGGAGGAATCGCTCCATGCCGAAGGGACCGAGGATCGTGCGGGGGGGCCAGTGGGGAGCTCCTGAAGCAGCTGACAGGAGTCCCCTGCGCAGAATGCAGGCTTTATATGCGGGGATCCCGGGAGCCGCGGGTCTCACCTCTTCACAGCATCAGCGCCGGAACCGGAAGTCGAGAGCATTCCTTTATGGTGTCACTGGACTTTCCTTGTGAGAGAGATCATTCCTTTATGGTGTCACTGGAATTTCCTTGTAAGAGAGCATTCCTTTATGGGGTCACTGGACTTTCCTTGTGAGAGAGACCATTCCTTTATGGTGTCACTGGAAGTCTCCTTCACCCGGGGGGGGACTACAAGTCTCCTTCACCCGGGGGGGGACTACAAGTCTCCTTCACCCGGGGGGGGACTACAAGTCTCCTTCACCCGGGGGGGGGCTACAAGTCTCCTCCACCCGGGGGGGGGGGACTACAAGTCTCCTTCACCCGGGGGGGGGGGGACTACAAGTCTCCTTCACCCAAGAGGGAACTACAAGTCTCCTCCCCCTATATATACACAGTACTGTATATACTTTTCATTTCTTCATCCAGAGAAGACTGTGAAGACAAATCACATAGTTTCTCTATATAGGACGATCTCCTGAGTTCTAGGGACAAATATTCTGCAGGGAACATGTCGGGGTAACAGGGAACCTTCCTCAGGCGGCACTTTCTTTGTTCCCCCCAATGTCTCCAATTTACATTTTGTTTTTACTTTTCCAACTTTGAACATGTAACAAAGTCCAGTGACACCATAAATGGTGTCACTGGCCTTTACTTGTGAGCGAGATCATTCCTTTATGGTGTCACTGGACTTTCCTTGTGAGAGAGATCATTCCTTTATGGTGTCACTGGACTTTCCTTGTGAGAGAGACCATTCCTTTATGGTGTCACTGGACTTTGTTACTTGTGAGAGAGACCATTCCTTTATGGTGTCACTGGACTTTCCTTGTGAGAGAGACCATTCCTTTATGGTGTCACTGGACTTTATTACTTGTGAGAGAGATCATTCCTTTATGGTGTCACTGAACTTTCCTTGTGAGAGAGACCATTCCTTTATGGTGTCACTGGACTTTCCTTGTGAGAGAGACCATTCCTTTATGGTGTCACTGGACTTTGTTACTTGTGAGAGAGATCATTCCTTTATGGTGTCACTGGACTTTGTTACATGTTCAAAGTTGGAAAAGTAAAAACAAAATGTAAATTGGAGGGAACAAAGAAAGTGCCGCCTGAGGAAGGTTCCCTGTTACCCCGACATGTTCCCTGCAGAATATTTGTCCCTAGAACTCAGGAGATCGTCCTATATAGAGAAACTATGTGATTTGTCTTCACAGTCTTCTCTGGATGAAGAAATGAAAAGTATATACAGTACTGTGTATATATAGGGGGAGGAGACTTGTAGTTCCCTCTTGGGTGAAGGAGACTTGTAGTCCCCCCCCGGGTGAAGGAGACTTGTAGTCCCCCCCCGGGTGAAGGAGACTTGTAGTCCCCCCCGGGTGAAGGAGACTTGTAGTCCCCCCTCGGGTGGAGGAGATTTGTAGTCCCCCTCACGGGGAGGGTGCAGTATGAAAGGCTGTTGCTGATGGTGTAGTTGGTGTTCTGTAGTGACGTTTCTCCCTCTCCTCTCTCCACAGATCCTTCTTTGGTCTCCTATGTCGGGGAATGTGGTGATGGGTGTCGGATGATCAGGACTTTTCTTCTTTGAAGGACCATTCCATGTTCTGCCCCGGCAAGCCGCGCTCTCATTCTCCTCCAATAGTCATCCCTCGGCGTACACACCACCATACACAGCAGATGTAATTGTGTGTCCCCGGAGGGGCCCAGCCTCACTGTCTATGGATCCGGGAAGAGGCGGCTGTCGGTTCTGTCCACATTAAAGCCCAACTCCGGCCCACGCAGCAGCTGTAGATGAAGTGGGGAGCCTTCCCCGGCTGTTGTTCTGTCCTCTACCAGAGGGGGGCGCTGAGCAATCTACCACCCGCCAGTGCTGTCCGCCTCCAGAGTTCCCTTCATACATTGGCAGTGGCAATACAATCTATTGGATGGATTGAAATCCCGCTGTCACAATCTGCGTCCCAGTCCCCATCTGCGTCCCAGTCCCCATCTGCGCCCCAGTCCCCGTCTGCATCCCAATCCCAATCTATGTCCCAGTCCCCGTCTGCGTCCCAATCTCAATCTATGTCCCAGTCCCCGTCTGCATCCCAATCCATGTCCCAGTCCCCGTCTGCGTCCCAATCCCAGTCCCCGTCTGCGTCCCAGTCCCCGTCTGCGTCCCAGTCCCCGTCTGCGTCCCAGTCCCCGTCTGCGTCCCAGTCCCCGTCTGCGTCCCAGTCCCCGCCTGCCCCCCAGTCCCCGTCTGCGTCCCAATCCCAATCTATGTCTCAGTCCCCATCTGCGTCCCAGTCCCCGCCTACGTCCCAGTCTGCGTCAGAGACCCACTCTTATCGAGGAATGCGCATGGACATGAATGTAGTGTCACTTTGTGCACTTCAAATAAAGTTTGCCAAAAAAGAGCTTTAAGATAAACTAAGAGACGCATCATGCCCCTCCCCGCACCCCAAAACTGACAGCTGCCCACATGCTGAAATGGAAATTTTATCACACAGGCACTGCCTTGTTTATATTTCAGAGTAAGGAGAGGGAGGCAGGCGAGGGGCGGACAGGAGAGGTAGGCAGGCGAGGGGCGGACAGGAGAGGGAGGCATGCGAGGGGCGGACAGGAGAGGGAGGCAGGCGAGGGGCGGGCAGGAGAGGGAGGCAGGCGAGGGGCGGGCAGGAGAGGGAGGCAGGCGAGGGGCGGGCAGGAGAGGGAGGCAGGCGAGGGGCGGGCAGGAGAGGGAGGCAGGCGAGGGGCGGGCAGGCGAGGGAGGCAGGCGAGGGGCGGACAGGAGAGGGAGGCAGGCGAGGGAGGCAGGCGAGGGGCGGGCAGGCGAGGGGCGGGCAGGCGAGGGAGGCAGGCGAGGGGCGGACAGGAGAGGGAGGCAGGCGAGGGGCGGACAGGAGAGGTAGGCAGGCGAGGGGCGGACAGGAGAGGTAGGCAGGTGAGGGGCGGACAGGAGAGGGAGGCAGGCGAGGGGCGGACAGGAGAGGTAGGCAGGCGAGGGGCGGACAAGAGAGGGAGGCAGGCGAGGGGCGGACAGGAGAGGTAGGCAGGCGAGGGGCGGGCAGGAGAGGTAGGCAGGCGAGGGGCGGGCAGGCGAGGGAGGCAGGCGAGGGGCGGGCAGGCGAGGGAGGCAGACGAGGGGCGGACAAGAGAGGGAGGCAGGCGAGGGGCGGACAGGAGAGATAGGCAGGCGAGGGCCGGCGGTGCTGAGACAGGGTACTACAGACTGACCACGGGGCGGCCGTGCTGAGACAGGGTACTACAGACTGACCACGGGGCGGCCGTGCTGAGACAGGGTACTACAAACTGACCACGGGGCGGCGGTGCTGAGACAGGGTACTACAGACTGACCACGGGGCGGCCGTGCTGAGACAGGGTACTACAGACTGACCACGGGGCGGCCGTGCTGAGACAGGGTACTACAGACTGACCACGGGGCGGCCGTGCTGAGAGAGGGTACTACAGACTGACCACGGGGCGGTCGTGCTGAGACAGGGTACTACAGACTGACCACGGGGCGGCCGTGCTGAGACAGGGTACTACAGATTGACCACGGGGCGGCCGTGCTGAGACAGGGTACTACAGACTGACCATGGGGCGGCCGTGCTGAGACAGGGTACTACAGACTGACCACGGGGTGGCCGTGCTGAGACAGGGTACTACAGACTGACCACGGGGCGGCCGTGCTGAGACAGGGTACTACAGACTGACCACGGGGCGGCCGTGCTGAGACAGGGTACTACAGACTGACCACGGGGCGGCCGTGCTGAGACAGGGTACTACAGACTAACCACGGGGCGGCGGTGCTGAGACAGGGTACTACAGACTGACCACGGGGCGGCCGTGCTGAGACAGGGTACTACAGACTGACCACGGGGCGGCGGTGCTGAGACAGTACTACAGACTGACCACGGGGCGGCCGTGCTGAGACAGGGTACTACAGACTGACCACGGGGCGACCGTGCTGAGACAGGGTACTACAGACTGACCACAGGGCGGGGGTGCTGAGACAGGGTACTACAGACTGACCACGGGGCGGGGGTGCTGAGACAGGGTACTACAGACTGACCACGGGGTGGTGTGGAGTTGGGGGCAGAAGTCAGGAAGTAGGACGGTGCCGGAAGGGTTAACCCCTCATAGAAAATCCAACATACAACACGAATGATGACATTGATAGACATGGGGGGTACAGTGTGGGGGGGGGGGGGCGGCACAGTGGGAGGGGTATGGGGGGATGAAACGGTGGGGGGGCAGTGGAAGCAGTACAGTGAGGGGTACATGGGGGGGGCACAGTGGGAGGGGTATGGGGCGATGAAACGGTGGGGGGGGGGCAGATCAAACAGTGGGGGGGTACAGTGGGAGGAGTACGGGGGGATGAAACGGTGGGGGGCAGATCAAACAGTTGGGGGGTACGGTGGAAGCAATACAGTGAGGGGTACATTAGGGGGGGCACAGTGGGAGGGGTACAGGGGGATAAAATGGTGGGGGGGCAGATCAAACAGTGGGGGGGGTACAGTGGGAGGCGTATGGGGGGATGAACCAGTGGGGGGGGGCAGATCAAACAGTGGGCGGGGGGGGCACAGTAGAAGCGATACAGTGGGAGGGGATGGTGGGGGGGGGGGTCCCTGTCACCCCACACACATACGATTACACTCGGTGTCCGGTCTGCATTAGATCGGCCCCCGGGACCCGAGTCATTGTGTGAATTCAGGATTAGAGGGACGAGGTGACAACCTGACCTGAGGGGCTCCTACAGCCGGCCATACATCATACAATCGTCCTTCAGATTGACCAAAACCGTATAATAGGAGGTCAGACCAGAACCCTCCCCGTATCTGTACAACACGGGAAATCTCAGGAAAATTGTATTGTGTATGGGCCGTAACTAACCTGAGGCCGCTGTATACAATGTATCCAATCCACTTCCTCTGTCCATCCCCCAACACTGAGATCTCCACTCACCTGACAGCGATCCCCCCATCCCCCGCCCCTCAGATCTGCACTCACCTGTCAGTGATCCCCCATCTGCCCGTGTGTGTCGGGGATCAGGACTCCTCAGAGGATAACAGGCAGTGCAGGAGATGTACTAAGACCGGATCACGCAGGATCTGGCACACCTGTACATGGCAGCCAATCATCTTCTACCTTCAGCTTGTTCTATGAAGCTCTGACAATAAATCCTGGAATCTGATTGGTCAGCATGCAGGTTTAACCCTGAGACCACCATCCATGCAGACCCCCCGAGTGCTGGAGAACGCCATTAACGTGTGATATCACTGGGGCCCCTGCAGACTGGGGGCCCAACCAGGACAGCATACACCTGCACTGCCTTCTATTGTACATCCTTCCCCAGACTGCAGGCTGGAGGATTGGTCAACGTGCCCTCTGCTGGACGAAACCCTGCGCTGCAGGCTGGAGGATTGGTCAACGCACCCTCTGCTGGAGGAAACTGTGCACTGCAGGCTGGAGGATTGGTCAACGCACCCTCTGCTGGACGAAACCCTGCGCTGCAGGCTGGAGGATTGGTCAACGCACCCTCTGCTGGACGAAACCCTGCGCTGCAGGCTGGAGGATTGGTCAACACGCCCCCTGCTGTACGAAACCCTGGGCTGCAGGCTGGAGGATTGGTCAACGCGCCCTCTGCTGGAGGAAACCATGCACTGCAGGCTGGAGAATTGGTCAACGCGCCCTCTGCTGGATGAAACCCAGTCTGGTGTCAGTCTCGGCTCGTGATGGGGTCAGTCTGGTGTCAGCCTCACATCATGATAGTGTCAGTCTGGTGTCAGCCTCGCCTCGTGATGGGGTCAGTCTGGTGTCAGCCTCGCCTCGTGATGGTGTCAGTCTGGTGTCAGCCTCGCCTCCTGATGGTGTCAGTCTGGTGTCAGCCGCGCCTCATGATGGGGTCAGTCTGGTGTCAGTCTCATATCATGATGGTGTCAGTCTGGTGTCAGCCTCGCCTCTCGATGGGGTCAGTCTGGTGTCAGCCTCACATCATGATGGTGTCAGTCTGGTGTCAGTCTCGCCTAGTAATGGGGTCAGTCTGGTGTCAGCCTCACCTAGTGATGGGGTCAGTCTGGTGTCAGCCTCACATCATGATGGTGTCAGTCTGGTGTCAGCCTCGCCTCGTGATGGTGTCAGTCTGGTGTCAGTCTCGCCTAGTGATTGGGTCAGTCTGGTGTCAGCCTCACATCATGATGGGGTCAGTCTGGTGTCAGCCTCGCCTCGTGATGGTGTCAGTCTGGTGTCAGCCTCGCCTCGTGATGGGGTCAGTCTGGTGTCAGCCTCGCCTAGTGATGGGGTCAGTCTGGTGTCAGCCTCGCCTAGTGATGGGGTCAGTCTGGTTTCAGTCTCGCCTCATGATGGGGTCAGTCTGGTGTCAGCCTCGCCTCGTGATAGGGTCAGTCTGGTGTCAGCCTCACATCATGATGGTGTCAGTCAGGTGTCAGCTTCGCCTTGTGATGGTGTCAGTCTGGTGTCAGCCTCACATCATGATGGTGTCAGTCAGGTGTCAGCCTCGCCTCGTGATGGTTTCAGTCTGGTGTCAGCCTCGCCTCGTGATGGTGTCAGTCTGGTGTCAGCCTCGCCTCGTGATGGTTTCAGTCTGGTGTCAGCCTCGCCTCGTGATGGTGTCAGTCTGGTGTCAGCCTCGCCTCGTGATGGTGTTAGTCTGGTGTCAGCCTCTCCTAGTGATGGGGTCAGTCTGGTGTCAGCCTCGCCTCATGATAGGGTCAGTCTGGTGTCAGCCTCACATCGTGATGGTGTCAGTCAGGTGTCAGCTTCGCCTTGTGATGGGGTCAGTCTGGTGTCAGCCTCGCCTCGTGATGGGGTCAGTCTGGTGTCAGCCTCACATCGTGATGGTGTCAGTCAGGTGTCAGCTTCGCCTTGTGATGGGGTCAGTCTGGTCTCAGCCTCGCCTCGTGATGGGGTCAGTTTGGTGTCAGCCTCACATCGTGATGGTGTCAGTCTGGTGTCAGCCTCGCCTCGTGATGGTGTCAGTCTGGTGTCAGCCTCGCCTCGTGATGGGGTCAGTCTGGTGTCAGACTCGCCTCGTGATGGGTTCAGTCTGTTGTCAGCCTCGCCTCGTGATGGGGTCAGTCTGGTGTCAGCCTCGCCTCGTGATGGGGTCAGTCTGGTGTCAGCCTCACCCCGTGATGGGGTCAGTCTGGTGTCAGTCTTGCCTCGTGATGGGGTCAGTCTGGTGTCAGCCTCGCCTAGTGATGGGGTCAGTCTGGTGTCAGTCTCACATCATGATGGGGTCAGTCTGGTGTCAGTCTCACCTCGTGATGGTGTCAGTCTGGTGTCAGCCTCGCCTCATAATTGTGTCAGTCTGGTGTCAGCCTCGCCTCGTGATGGGGTCAGTCTGGTGAAAGCCTCGCCTCGTGATGGGGTCAGTCTGGTGTCAGCCTCGCCTCGTGATGGGGTCAGTCTGGTGTCAGTCTCGCCTCGTGATGGTGTCAGTCCGGTGTCAGCCTCACATCGTGATGGGGTCAGTCTGGTGTCAGCCTCGCCTCGTGATGGGGTCAGTCTGGTGTCAGCCTCGCCTCGTGATGGGGTCAGTCTGGTGTCAGCCTCGCCTCGTGATGGGGTCAGTCTGGTGTCAGACTCGCCTCGTGATGGGTTCAGTCTGGTGTCAGCCTCGCCTCGTGATGGTGTCAGTCTGGTGTCAGCCTCGCCTCCTGATGGTGTCAGTCTGGTGTCAGCCGCGCCTCATGATGGGGTCAGTCTGGTGTCAGTCTCATATCATGATGGTGTCAGTCTGGTGTCAGCCTCGCCTCTCGATGGGGTCAGTCTGGTGTCAGCCTCACATCATGATGGTGTCAGTCTGGTGTCAGTCTCGCCTAGTAATGGGGTCAGTCTGGTGTCAGCCTCACCTAGTGATGGGGTCAGTCTGGTGTCAGCCTCACATCATGATGGTGTCAGTCTGGTGTCAGCCTCGCCTCGTGATGGTGTCAGTCTGGTGTCAGTCTCGCCTAGTGATTGGGTCAGTCTGGTGTCAGCCTCACATCATGATGGGGTCAGTCTGGTGTCAGCCTCGCCTCGTGATGGTGTCAGTCTGGTGTCAGCCTCGCCTCGTGATGGGGTCAGTCTGGTGTCAGCCTCGCCTAGTGATGGGGTCAGTCTGGTGTCAGCCTCGCCTAGTGATGGGGTCAGTCTGGTTTCAGTCTCGCCTCATGATGGGGTCAGTCTGGTGTCAGCCTCGCCTCGTGATAGGGTCAGTCTGGTGTCAGCCTCACATCATGATGGTGTCAGTCAGGTGTCAGCTTCGCCTTGTGATGGTGTCAGTCTGGTGTCAGCCTCACATCATGATGGTGTCAGTCAGGTGTCAGCCTCGCCTCGTGATGGTTTCAGTCTGGTGTCAGCCTCGCCTCGTGATGGTGTCAGTCTGGTGTCAGCCTCGCCTCGTGATGGTTTCAGTCTGGTGTCAGCCTCGCCTCGTGATGGTGTCAGTCTGGTGTCAGCCTCGCCTCGTGATGGTGTTAGTCTGGTGTCAGCCTCTCCTAGTGATGGGGTCAGTCTGGTGTCAGCCTCGCCTCATGATAGGGTCAGTCTGGTGTCAGCCTCACATCGTGATGGTGTCAGTCAGGTGTCAGCTTCGCCTTGTGATGGGGTCAGTCTGGTGTCAGCCTCGCCTCGTGATGGGGTCAGTCTGGTGTCAGCCTCACATCGTGATGGTGTCAGTCAGGTGTCAGCTTCGCCTTGTGATGGGGTCAGTCTGGTCTCAGCCTCGCCTCGTGATGGGGTCAGTTTGGTGTCAGCCTCACATCGTGATGGTGTCAGTCTGGTGTCAGCCTCGCCTCGTGATGGTGTCAGTCTGGTGTCAGCCTCGCCTCGTGATGGGGTCAGTCTGGTGTCAGACTCGCCTCGTGATGGGTTCAGTCTGTTGTCAGCCTCGCCTCGTGATGGGGTCAGTCTGGTGTCAGCCTCGCCTCGGGATGGGGTCAGTCTGGTGTCAGCCTCACCCCGTGATGGGGTCAGTCTGGTGTCAGTCTTGCCTCGTGATGGGGTCAGTCTGGTGTCAGCCTCGCCTAGTGATGGGGTCAGTCTGGTGTCAGCCTCACATCATGATGGGGTCAGTCTGGTGTCAGTCTCACCTCGTGATGGTGTCAGTCTGGTGTCAGCCTCGCCTCATAATTGTGTCAGTCTGGTGTCAGCCTCGCCTCGTGATGGGGTCAGTCTGGTGAAAGCCTCGCCTCGTGATGGGGTCAGTCTGGTGTCAGCCTCGCCTCGTGATGGGGTCAGTCTGGTGTCAGTCTCGCCTCGTGATGGTGTCAGTCCGGTGTCAGCCTCACATCGTGATGGGGTCAGTCTGGTGTCAGCCTCGCCTCGTGATGGGGTCAGTCTGGTGTCAGCCTCGCCTCGTGATGGGGTCAGTCTGGTGTCAGCCTCGCCTCGTGATGGGGTCAGTCTGGTGTCAGTCTCGCCTCGTGATGGGGTCAGTCTGGTGTCAGCCTCGCCTTGTGATGGGGTCAGTCTGGTGTCAGTCTCGCCTCGTGATGGGGTCAGTCCGGTGTCAGCCTCGACTCATGATGGGGTCAGTCTGGTGTCAGCCTCGCCTCGTAATGGTGTCAATCTGGTGTCAGCCTCGCCTCGTGATGGTGTCAGTCTGGTGTCAGCCTCGCCTCGTGATGGGGTCAGTCTGGTGTCAGCCTCGCCTCGTGATGGTGTCAGTCCGGTGTCAGTCTCGCCTCGTGATGGGGTCAGTCTGGTGTCAGCCTCGCCTCGTGATGGGGTCAGTCTGGTGTCAGCCTCGCCTCGTGATGGGGTCAGTCTGGTGTCAGTCTCGCATCGTGATGGTGTCAGTCTGGTGTCAGCCTCGCCCGTGACGGGGTCAGTCTGGTGTCAGCCTCGCCTCGTGATGGGGACAGTCTGGTGTCAACCTCGCCTCGTGATGGTGTCAGTCTGGTGTCAGCCTCGACTAGTGATGGGGTCAGTCTGGTGTCAGCCTCGCCTCGTGATGGGGTCAGTCTTGTGTCAGCCTCACATCATGATGGTGTCAGTCTGGTGTCAGCCTCGCCTCGTGATGGGGTCAGTCTGGTGTCAGCCTCGCATCGTGATGGGGTCAGTCTGGTGTCAGCCTCGCCTCGTGATGGGGTCAGTCTGGTGTCAGCCTCGCCTCGTGATGGGGTCAGTCTGGTGTCAGCCTCACATCATGATGGTGTCACTCTGGTGTCAGCCTCGCCTCGTGATAGGGTCAGTCTGGTGTCAGCCTCGCCTCGTGATGGGGTCAGTCTGGTGTCAGCCTCATATCATGATGGGGTCAGTCTGGTGTCAGCCTCGCCTCGTGATGGGGTCAGTCTGGTGTCAGCCTCGCCTCGTGATGGGGTCAGTCCGGTGTCAGTCTCGCCTCGTGATGGGGTCAGTCTGGTGTCAGCCTCGCCTCGTGATGGGGTCAGTCTGGTGTCAGTCTCGCCTCGTGATGGGGTCAGTCTGGTGTCAGCATCGCCCCGTGATGGAGTCAGTCTGGTGTCAGCATCGCCTCGTAATGGTGTCAGTCTGGTGTCAGCTTCGCCTCCTGATGGTGTCAGTCTGGTGTCAGCTTCGCCTCCTGATGGTGTCAGTCTGGTGTCAGCCTCGCCTAGTGATAGGGTCAGTCTGGTGTCAGCCTCGCCTCGTGATGCGGTCAGTCTGGTGTCAGCCTCACATCATGATGGTGTAAGTCTGGTGTTAGCCTAGCCTCGTGATGGAGTCAGTCTGGTGTCAGCCTCGCCTCGTGATGCGGTCAGTCTGGTGTCAGCCTCACATCGTGATAGGGTCAGTCTGGTGTCAGCCTCGCCTCGTGATGGGGTCAGTCTGGTGTCAGCCTCGCCTCGTGATAGGGTCAGTCTGGTGTCAGCCTCACATCATGATGGTGTTAGTCAGGTGTCAGCTTCGCCTTGTGATGGGGTCAGTCTGGTGTCAGCCTCGCCTCGTGATGGGGTTTGTCTGGTGTCAGTCTCGCCTCGTGATGGGGTCAGTCTGGTGTCAGCCTCGCCTCGTGATGGTGTCAGTCTGGTGTCAGCCTCGCCTCGTGATAGGGTCAGTCTGGTGTCAGCCTCACATCATGATGGTGTTAGTCAGGTGTCAGCTTCGCCTTGTGATGGGGTCAGTCTGGTGTCAGCCTCGCCTCGTGATGGGGTCAGTTTGGTGTCAGCTTCGCCTCGTGATGGGGTCAGTCTGGTGTCAGCCTCGCCTCGTGATGGTGTCAGTCTGGTGTCAGTCTCGCCTCGTGATGGGGTCAGTCTGGTGTCAGCCTCACATCATGATGGGGTCAGTCTGGTGTCAGTCTCGCCTCGTGATGGTTTCAGTCTGGTGTCAGCCTCGCCTAGTGATAGGGTCAGTCTGGTTTCAGCCTCGCCTCGTGATGGGGTCAGTCTGGTGTCAGCCTCGCCTCGTGATGGGGTCAGTCTGGTGTCAATCTCGCCTCGTGATGGGGTCAGTCTGGTGTCAGTCTCGCATCGTGATGGTGTCAGTCTGGTGTCAGCCTCGCGTCGTGATGGGGTCAGTCTGGTGTCAGCCTCGCCTCGTGATGGGGTCAGTCTGGTGTCAGTCTCGCCTCGTGATGGGGTCAGTCTGGTGTCAGCCTCGCCTCGTGATAGGGTCAGTCTGGTGTCAGCCTCGCCTAGTGATGGGGTCAGTCTGGTGTCAGCCTCGCATCGTGATGGTGTCAGTCTGGTTTCAGCCTCGCCTCGTGATGGGGTCAGTCTGGTGTCAGCCTCACCTCGTGATGGGGTCAGTCTGGGGTCAGCCTCGCCTCGTGTTAGGGTCAGTCTGGTGTCAGCCTCGCCCGTGATGGGGTCAGTCTGGTGTCAGCCTCGCCTCGTGATGGGGTCAGTCTGGTGTCAACCTCGCCTCGTGATGGTGTCAGTCTGGTGTCAGCCTCGACTAGTGATGGGGTCAGTCTGGTGTCAGCCTCGCCTCGTGATGGGGTCAGTCTGGTGTCAGTCTCGCCTCGTGATGGGGTCAGTCTGGTGTCAGCCTCGCCTAGTGATGGGGTCAGTCTGGTGTCAGCCTCGCCCCGTGATGGGGTCATTCTGGTGTCAGTCTCGCCTCGTGATGGGGTCAGTCTGGTGTCAGCCTCACATCATGATGGTGTCAGTCTGGTGTCAGCCTCGCCTCGTGATGGTGTCAGTCTGGTGTCAGCCGCGCCTCGTGATGGGGTTAGTCTGGAGTCAGCCTCGCCTAGTGATGGGGTCAGTCTGGTGTCAGCCTCACATCTTGATGGGGTCAGTCTGGTGTCAGTCTCGCCTCGTGATGGGGTCAGTCTGGTGTCAGCATCGCCCCGTGATGGAGTCAGTCTGGTGTCAGCCTCACATCATGATGGTGTCAGTCCGGTGTCAGCCTCGCCTCGTGATGGGGTCAGTCCGGTGTCAGTCTCGCCTCGTGATGGGGTCAGTCTGGTGTCAGCCTCGCCTCGTGATGGGGTCAGTCTGGTGTCAGCCTCGCCTCGTGATGGGGTCAGTCTGGTTTCAGCCTCGCCTCGTGATGGGGTCAGTCTGGTGTCAGCCTCACATCATGAAGGTGTCAGTCTGGTGTCAGTCTCGCCTCGTGATGGGGTCAGTCTGGTGTCAGCCTCGCCTCGTGATGGTGTCAGTCTGGTGTCAGCCTCGCCTCGTGATGGGGTCAGTCTGGTGTCAGCCTCGCCTCGTGATGGGGTCAGTCTGGTGTCAGCCTCGCCTCGTGATGGGGTCAGTCTGGTGTCAGCCTCGCCTCGTGATGGGGTCATTCTGGTGTCAGCCTCGCCTTGTGATGGGGTCAGTCTGTGTTTCAGCCTAGCCTAGTGATGGGGTCAGTCTGGTGTCAGCCTCACATCGTGATGGTGTCAGTCTGGTGTCAGCCTCGCCTCGTGATGGGGTCAGTCTGGTGTCAGCCTCGCCTCGTGATGGTGTCAGTCTGGTGTCAGCCTCGCCTCGTGATGGGGTCAGTCTGGTTTCAGCCTCGCCTCGTGATGGGGTCAGTCGGGTTTCAGCCTCGCCTCGTGATGGTGTCAGTCTGGTGTCAGCCTCGCCTAGTGATAGGGTCAGTCTGGTGTCAGCCTCGCCTCGTGATGGGGTCAGTCTGGTGTCAGCCTCACATAATGATGGTGTCAGTCTGGTGTCAGCCTCGCCTCGTGATGGGGTCAGTCTGGTGTCAGTCTCGACTCGTGATGGGGTCAGTCTGGTGTCAGCCTCACATCATGATGTTGTCAGTCTGGTGTCAGCCTCGCCTCGTGATGGGGTCAGTCTGGTGTCAGCCTCGCCTCATGATTGGGTCAGTCTGGTGTCAGCCTCACATCATGATGGTGTCAGTCTGGTGTCAGCCTCGCCTCGTGATGGTGTCAGTCTTGTGTCAGCCTCGCCTCGTGATGAGGTCAGTCTGGTGTCAGCCTCACATCATGATGGTGTCAGTCTGGTGTCAACCTCGCCTCGTGATGGTGTCAGTCTGGTGTCAGCCTCGCCTCGTGATGAGGTCAGTCTGGTGTCAGCCTAACATCATGATGGTGTCAGTCAGGTGTCAGCCTCGCCTCGTGATGGGGTCAGTGTGGTGTCAGCCTCGCCTCGTGATGGGGTTAGTCTGGTGTCAGCCTCGCCTCGTGATGGGGTCAGTCTGGTGTCAGCCTCGCCTCGTGATGGGGTCAGTCTGGTGTCAGCCTCGCCTCGTGATGGGGTCAGTCTGTTGTCAGCCTCACATCATGATGGTGTCAGTCTGGTGTCAGCCTCGACTCGTGATGGTGTCAGTCTTGTATCAGCCTCGCCTCGTGATGAGGTCAGTCTGGTGTCAGCCTCACATCATGATGGTGTCAGTCTGGTGTCAGCCTCGACTCGTGATGGTGTCAGTCTTGTATCAGCCTCGCCTCGTGATGAGGTCAGTCTGGTGTCAGCCTCACATCATGATGGGGTCAGTCTGGTGTCAGCCTCGCCTCGTGATGGGGTCAGTCTGGTGTCAGCCTCACCTCGTGATGGTGTCAGTCTGGTGTCAGCCTCGCCTCGTGATGGGGTCAGTCTGGTGTCAGCCTCGCCTCATGATGGTGTCAGTCTGGTGTCAGTCTCGCCTCGTGATGGTGTCAGTCTGGTGTCAGTCTCGCCTCGTGATGGTGTCAGTCTGGTGTCAGCTTCACATCGTGATGGGGTCAGTCTGGTGTCAGCCTCACATCATGATGGTGTCAGTCTGGTGTCAGCCTCGCCTCGTGATGGGGTCAGTCTGGTGTCAGCTTCGCCTCGAGATGGGGTCAGTCTGGTGTCAGTCTCGCCTCGCTATGGTGTCAGTCTGGTGTCAGCCTCACATCATGATGGTGTCAGTCTGGTGTCAGCCTTGCCTCGTGATGGTGTCAGTCTGGTGTCAGCCTCGCCTCGTGATGGTGTCAGTCTGGTGTCAGCCTCGCCTAGTGATGGGGTCAGTCTGGTGTCAGCCTCACATCATGATGGGGTCAGTCTGGTGTCAGTCTCGCCTCATGATGGGGTCAGTCTGGTGTCAGTCTCGCCTAGTGATGGGGTCAGTCTGGTGTCAGCCTCGCCTCGTGATGGTGTCAGTCTGGTGTCAGCCTCGCCTCGTAATGGGGTCAGTCTGGTGTCAGCCACGCCTCGTGATGGGGTCAGTCTGGTGTCAGCCTCGCCTCGTGATGGGGTCAGTTTGGTGTCAGCCTCGCCTCGTGATGGGGTCAGTCTGGTGTCAGCCTCACATCATGATGGTGTCAGTCAGGTGTCAGCCCATCATCATGATGGTGTCAGTCTGGTGTCAGCCTCGCCTCGTGATGGTGTCAGTTTGGTGTCAGCCTCGCCTAGTGATAGGGTCAGTCTGGTGTCAGCCTAGCCTCATGATGGGGTCAGTTTGGTGTCAGCCTTGCCTCTTCATGGGGTCAGTCTGGTGTCAGCCTCACATCATGATGGTGTCAGTCTGGTGTCAGCCTCGCCTCGTGATGGGGTCAGTCTGGTGTCAGCATTGCCTTGTGATGGGGTCAGTTTGGTGTCAGCCTCGCCTCGTGATGGGGTCAGTCTGGTGTCAGTCTCGCCTAGTGATTGGGTCAGTCTGGTGTCAGCCTAGCCTCATGATGGGGTCAGTTTGGTGTCAGCCTTGCCTCTTCATGGGGTCAGTCTGGTGTCAGCCTCACATCATGATGGTGTCAGTCTGGTGTCAGCCTCGCCTCGTGATGGGGTCAGTCTGGTGTCAGCATTGCCTTGTGATGGGGTCAGTTTGGTGTCAGCCTCGCCTCGTGATGGTGTCAGTCTGGTGTCAGCCTCGCCTCGTAATGGGGTCAGTCTGGTGTCAGCCACGCCTCGTGATGGGGTCAGTCTGGTGTCAGCCTCGCCTCGTGATGGGGTCAGTTTGGTGTCAGCCTCGCCTCGTGATGGGGTCAGTCTGGTGTCAGCCTCACATCATGATGGTGTCAGTCAGGTGTCAGCCCATCATCATGATGGTGTCAGTCTGGTGTCAGCCTCGCCTCGTGATGGTGTCAGTTTGGTGTCAGCCTCGCCTAGTGATAGGGTCAGTCTGGTGTCAGCCTAGCCTCATGATGGGGTCAGTTTGGTGTCAGCCTTGCCTCTTCATGGGGTCAGTCTGGTGTCAGCCTCACATCATGATGGTGTCAGTCTGGTGTCAGCCTCGCCTCGTGATGGGGTCAGTCTGGTGTCAGCATTGCCTTGTGATGGGGTCAGTTTGGTGTCAGCCTCGCCTCGTGATGGGGTCAGTCTGGTGTCAGTCTCGCCTAGTGATTGGGTCAGTCTGGTGTCAGCCTTGCCTCGTGATGGGGTCATTCTGGTGTCAGCCTCGCCCCGTGATGGTGTCAATCTGGTGTCAGCCTCGCCTCGTGATGCTGTCAGTCTGGAGTCAGCCTCGCCCCGTGATGGGGTCAGTCTGGTGTAAGCCTCGCCTAGTGATGGGGTCAGTCTGGTGTCAGCCTCACATCATGATGGGGTCAGTCTGGTGTCAGTCTCGCCTCGTGATGGTGTCAGTCTGGTGTCAGCCTCGCTTCATGATGGGGTCAGTCTGGTGTCAGCCTCGCCTCGTGATGGGGTAGTCTGGTGTCAGCCTCGCCTCGTGATGGGGTCAGTCTGGTGTCAGCCTCGCCTCGTGATGGTGTCAGTTTGGTGTCAGCCTCACATCATGATGGGGTCAGTCTGGTGTCAGCCTCGCCTCGTGATGGGGTCAGTCTGGTGTCAGCCTCGCCTAGTGATGGGGTCAGTCTGGTGTAAGCCTCACATCATAATGGTGTCTGTCTGGAGTCAGTCTCGCCTCATGATGAGGTCAGTCTGGTGTCAGCCTCACATCATGATGGTGTCAGTCTGGTGACAGCCTCGCCTAGTGATGGGGTCAGTCTGGTGTCAGCCTCACATCATGATGGGTTCAGTCTGGTGTCAGTCTCGCCTCGTGATGGTGTCAGTCTGGTGTCAGCCTCGCCTCGTGATGGGGTCAGTCTGGTGTCAGCCTCGCCTCGTGATGGGGTCAGTCTGGTGTCAGCCTTGCCTCGTGATGGTGTCAGTCTGGTGTCAGCCTCGCCTAGTGATAGGGTCAGTCTGGTTTCAGCCTCGCCTCGTGATGGGGTCAGTCTGGTGTCAGCCTCACATCATGATGGGGTCAGTCTGGTGTCAGCCTCTCCTCGTGATGGGGTCAGTCTGGTGTCAGCCTCACATCATGATGGGGTCAGTCTGGTGTCAGTCTCGCCTCGTGATGGTTTCAGTCTGGTGTCAGCCTCGCCTAGTGATAGGGTCAGTCTGGTTTCAGCCTCGCCTCGTGATGGGGTCAGTCTGGTGTCAGCCTCGCCTCGTGATGGGGTCAGTCTGGTGTCAGCCTCGCCTCGTGATGGGGTCAGTCTGGTGTCAGCCTCGCCTCGTGATGGGGTCAGTCTGGTGTCAGCCTCACATCATGATGGTGTCAGTCTGGTGTCAGCCTCGACTCGTGATGGTGTCAGTCTTGTATCAGCCTCGCCTCGTGATGAAGTCAGTCTGGTGTCAGCCTCACATCATGATGGTGTCAGTCTGGTGTCAGCCTCGACTCGTGATGGTGTCAGTCTTGTATCAGCCTCGCCTCGTGATGGGGTCAGTCTGGTGTCAGCCTCACATCATGATGGGGTCAGTCTGGTGTCAGCCTCGCCTCGTGATGGGGTCAGTCTGGTGTCAGCCTCGCCTCGTGATGGTGTCAGTCTGGTGTCAGCCTCGCCTCGTGATTGGGTCAGTCCGGTGTCAGTCTCGCCTCGTGATGGTGTCAGTCTGGTGTCAGCCTCGCCTCGTGATGGGGTCAGTCTGGTGTCAGCCTCACCTCGTGATGGGGTCAGTCTGGTGTCAGCCTCGCCTCGTGATGGGGTCAGTCTGGTGTCAGCCTCGCCTCGTGATGGGGTCAGTCTGGTGTCAGCCTCACATCATGATGGTGTCAGTGTGGAGTCAGCCTCGCCTCGTGATGAGGTCAGTCTGGTGTCAGCCTCACATCATGATGGTGTCAGTCTGGTGTCAGCCTCGCCTAGTGATGGGGTCAGTCTGGTGTCAGCCTCACATCATGATGGGGTCAGTCTGGTGTCAGTCTCGCCTCGTGATGGTGTCAGTCTGGTGTCAGCCTCGCCTTGTGATGGGGTCAGTCTGGTGTCAGCCTCGCCTGGTGATGGGGTCAGTCTGGTGTCAGTCTCGCCTCGTGATGGGGTCAGTCTGGTGTCAGCCTCGCCTCATGATGGGGTCAGTCTGGTGTCAGTCTCGCCTTGTGATGGGGTCAGTCTGGTGTCAGCCTCACATCATGATGGTGTCAGTCTGGGGTCAGCCTCGCCTCGTGATGGTGTCAGTCTGGTGTCAGCCTCGCCTCGTGATTAGGTCAGTCTGGTGTCAGCCTCACATCATGATGGTGTCAGTCTGGTGTCAGCCTCTCCTCGGGATGGGGTCAGTGTGGTGACAGCCTCACATCATGATGGTGTCAGTCAGGTGTCAGCCTCGCCTCGTGATGGGGTCAGTCTGGTGTCAGCCTCGCCTCGTGATGGGGTCAGTCTGGTGTCAGCCTCGCCTCGTGATGGTGGCAGTCTGGTGTCAGCCTCGCCTCGTGATGGTGGCAGTCTGGTGTCAGCCTCGCCTCGTGATGGTGTCAGTCTGGTGTCAGTCTCGCCTCGTGATGGTGTCAGTCTGGTGTCAGCCTCGCCTCGTGATGTGGTCAGTCTGGTGTCAGACTCGCCTCGTGATGGGTTCAGTCTGGTGTCAGCCTCGCCTCGTGATGGGGTCAGTCTGGTGTCAGCCTCGCCTCGTGATGGGGTCAGTCTGGTGTCAGCCTCGCCCCGTGATGGGGTCAGTCTGGTGTCAGCCTCACCTCGTGATGGGGTCAGTCTGGTGTCAGCCTCGCCTCGTGATGGGGTCAGTCTGGTGTCAGCCTCGCCTCGTGATGGTGTCAGTCTGGTGTCAGCCTCACATCGTGATGGTGTCAGTCTGGTGTCAGCCTCGCCTCGTGATGGGGTCAGTCTGGTGTAAGCCTCGCCTCGTGATGGGGTCAGTCCGGTGTCAGTCTCGCCTCGTGATGAGGTCAGTCTGGTGTCAGCCTCGCCTCGTGATGGGGTCAGTCTGGTGTCAGCCTTGCCTCGTGATGGTGTCAGTCTGGTGTCAGCCTCGCCTAGTGATAGGGTCAGTCTGGTTTCAGCCTCGCCTCGTGATGGTGTCAGTCTGGTGTCAGCCTCACATCATGATGGGGTCAGTCTGGTGTCAGCCTTGCCTCGTGATGGGGTCAGTCTGGTGTCAGCCTCGCCTAGTGATGGGGTCAGTCTGGTGTAAGCCTCACATCATAATGGTGTCAGTCTGGAGTCAGTCTCGCCTCGTGATGAGGTCAGTCTGGTGTCAGCCTCACATCATGATGGTGTCAGTCTGGTGTCAGCCTCGCCTAGTGATGGGGTCAGTCTGGTGTCAGCCTCACATCATGATGGGTTCAGTCTGGTGTCAGTCTCGCCTCGTGATGGTGTCAGTCTGGTGTCAGCCTCGCCTCGTGATGGGGTCAGTCTGGTGTCAGCCTCGCCCCGTGATGGGGTCAGTCTGGTGTCAGCCTTGCCTCGTGATGGTGTCAGTCTGGTGTCAGCCTCGCCTAGTGATAGGGTCAGTCTGGTTTCAGCCTCGCCTCGTGATGGGGTCAGTCTGGTGTCAGCCTCACATCATGATGGGGTCAGTCTGGTGTCAGCCTCTCCTCGTGATGGGGTCAGTCTGGTGTCAGCCTCACATCTTGATGGGGTCAGTCTGGTGTCAGTCTCGCCTCGTGATGGTTTCAGTCTGGTGTCAGCCTCGCCTCGTGATTGGGTCAGTCCGGTGTCAGTCTCGCCTCGTGATGGTGTCAGTCTGGTGTCAGCCTCGCCTCGTGATGGGGTCAGTCTGGTGTCAGCCTCACCTCGTGATGGGGTCAGTCTGGTGTCAGCCTCGCCTCGTGATGGGGTCAGTCTGGTGTCAGCCTCGCCTCGTGATGGGGTCAGTCTGGTGTCAGCCTCACATCATGATGGTGTCAGTGTGGAGTCAGCCTCGCCTCGTGATGAGGTCAGTCTGGTGTCAGCCTCACATCATGATGGTGTCAGTCTGGTGTCAGCCTCGCCTAGTGATGGGGTCAGTCTGGTGTCAGCCTCACATCATGATGGGGTCAGTCTGGTGTCAGTCTCGCCTCGTGATGGTGTCAGTCTGGTGTCAGCCTCGCCTTGTGATGGGGTCAGTCTGGTGTCAGCCTCGCCTGGTGATGGGGTCAGTCTGGTGTCAGTCTCGCCTCGTGATGGGGTCAGTCTGGTGTCAGCCTCGCCTCATGATGGGGTCAGTCTGGTGTCAGTCTCGCCTTGTGATGGGGTCAGTCTGGTGTCAGCCTCACATCATGATGGTGTCAGTCTGGGGTCAGCCTCGCCTCGTGATGGTGTCAGTCTGGTGTCAGCCTCGCCTCGTGATTAGGTCAGTCTGGTGTCAGCCTCACATCATGATGGTGTCAGTCTGGTGTCAGCCTCTCCTCGGGATGGGGTCAGTGTGGTGACAGCCTCACATCATGATGGTGTCAGTCAGGTGTCAGCCTCGCCTCGTGATGGGGTCAGTCTGGTGTCAGCCTCGCCTCGTGATGGGGTCAGTCTGGTGTCAGCCTCGCCTCGTGATGGTGGCAGTCTGGTGTCAGCCTCGCCTCGTGATGGTGGCAGTCTGGTGTCAGCCTCGCCTCGTGATGGTGTCAGTCTGGTGTCAGTCTCGCCTCGTGATGGTGTCAGTCTGGTGTCAGCCTCGCCTCGTGATGTGGTCAGTCTGGTGTCAGACTCGCCTCGTGATGGGTTCAGTCTGGTGTCAGCCTCGCCTCGTGATGGGGTCAGTCTGGTGTCAGCCTCGCCTCGTGATGGGGTCAGTCTGGTGTCAGCCTCGCCCCGTGATGGGGTCAGTCTGGTGTCAGCCTCACCTCGTGATGGGGTCAGTCTGGTGTCAGCCTCGCCTCGTGATGGGGTCAGTCTGGTGTCAGCCTCGCCTCGTGATGGTGTCAGTCTGGTGTCAGCCTCACATCGTGATGGTGTCAGTCTGGTGTCAGCCTCGCCTCGTGATGGGGTCAGTCTGGTGTAAGCCTCGCCTCGTGATGGGGTCAGTCCGGTGTCAGTCTCGCCTCGTGATGAGGTCAGTCTGGTGTCAGCCTCGCCTCGTGATGGGGTCAGTCTGGTGTCAGCCTTGCCTCGTGATGGTGTCAGTCTGGTGTCAGCCTCGCCTAGTGATAGGGTCAGTCTGGTTTCAGCCTCGCCTCGTGATGGTGTCAGTCTGGTGTCAGCCTCACATCATGATGGGGTCAGTCTGGTGTCAGCCTCGCCTCGTGATGGGGTCAGTCTGGTGTCAGCCTCGCCTAGTGATGGGGTCAGTCTGGTGTAAGCCTCACATCATAATGGTGTCAGTCTGGAGTCAGTCTCGCCTCGTGATGAGGTCAGTCTGGTGTCAGCCTCACATCATGATGGTGTCAGTCTGGTGTCAGCCTCGCCTAGTGATGGGGTCAGTCTGGTGTCAGCCTCACATCATGATGGGTTCAGTCTGGTGTCAGTCTCGCCTCGTGATGGTGTCAGTCTGGTGTCAGCCTCGCCTCGTGATGGGGTCAGTCTGGTGTCAGCCTCGCCCCGTGATGGGGTCAGTCTGGTGTCAGCCTTGCCTCGTGATGGTGTCAGTCTGGTGTCAGCCTCGCCTAGTGATAGGGTCAGTCTGGTTTCAGCCTCGCCTCGTGATGGGGTCAGTCTGGTGTCAGCCTCACATCATGATGGGGTCAGTCTGGTGTCAGCCTCTCCTCGTGATGGGGTCAGTCTGGTGTCAGCCTCACATCTTGATGGGGTCAGTCTGGTGTCAGTCTCGCCTCGTGATGGTTTCAGTCTGGTGTCAGCCTCGCCTAGTGATAGGGTCAGTCTGGTTTCAGCCGCGCCTCGTGATGGGGTCAGTCTGGTGTCAGCCTCGCCTCGTGATGGGGTCAGTCTGGTGTCAGCCTCGCCTCGTGATGGGGTCAGTCTGGTGTCAGTCTCGCCTCGTGATGGGGTCAGTCTGGTGTCAGCCTCACCTCGTGATGGGGTCAGTCTGGTGTCAGTCTCGCCTTGTGATGGGGTCAGACTGGTGTCAGCCTCACATCATGATGGTGTCAGTCTGGTGTCAGCCTCGCCTCGTGATGGGGTCAGTCTGGTGTCAGCCTCGCCTCGTGATGGGGTCAGTCTGGTGTCAGTCTCGCCTCGTGATGGTGTCAGTCTGGTGTCAGCCTCACATCATGATGGGGTCAGTCTGGTGTCAGCCTCGCCTCGTGATGGGGTCAGTCTGGTGTCAGCCTCGCCTAGTGATGGGGTCAGTCTGGTGTAAGCCTCACATCATAATGGTGTCAGTCTGGAGTCAGTCTCGCCTCGTGATGAGGTCAGTCTGGTGTCAGCCTCACATCATGATGGTGTCAGTCTGGTGTCAGCCTCGCCTAGCGATGGGGTCAGTCTGGTGTCAGCCTCACATCATGATGGGTTCAGTCTGGTGTCAGTCTCGCCTCGTGATGGTGTCAGTCTGGTGTCAGCCTCGCCTCGTGATGGGGTCAGTCTGGTGTCAGCCTCGCCCCGTGATGGGGTCAGTCTGGTGTCAGCCTTGCCTCGTGATGGTGTCAGTCTGGTGTCAGCCTCGCCTAGTGATAAGGTCAGTCTGGTTTCAGCCTCGCCTCGTGATGGGGTCAGTCTGGTGTCAGCCTCACATCATGATGGGGTCAGTCTGGTGTCAGCCTCTCCTCGTGATGGGGTCAGTCTGGTGTCAGCCTCACATCATGATGGGGTCAGTCTGGTGTCAGTCTCACCTCGTGATGGTTTCAGTCTCGTGTCAGCCTCGCCTAGTGATAGGGTCAGTCTGGTTTCAGCCTCGCCTCGTGATGGGGTCAGTCTGGTGTCAGCCTCACCTCGTGATGGGGTCAGTCTGGTGTCAGTCTCGCCTTGTGATGGGGTCAGTCTGGTGTCAGCCTCACATCATGATGGTGTCAGTCTGGTGTCAGCCTCGCCTCGTGATGGGGTCAGTCTGGTGTCAGCCTCGCCTCGTGATGGGGTCAGTCTGGTGTCAGTCTCGCCTCGTGATGGGGTCAGTCTGGTGTCAGCCTCACATCATGATGGTGTCAGTCAGGTGTCAGTCTCGCCTCGTGATGAGGTCAGACTGGTGTCAGCCTCACATCATGATGGTGTCAGTCTGGTGTCAGCCTCGCCTCATGATGGGATCAGTCTGTTGTCAGCCTCGCCTAGTGATGGGGTCAGTCTGGTGTCAGCCTCACATCATGATGGTGTCAGTCTGGTGTCAGCCTGGCCTCTTGATGGGGTCAGTCTGGTGTCAGCCTCACATCATGATGGTGTCAGCCAGGTGTCAGCCTCGCCTCATGATGGGGTCAGTCTGGTGTCAGCCTCGCCTCGTGATGGGGTCAGTCTGGTGTCATTCTCGCCTCGTGATGGTGTCAGTCTGGTGTCAGTCTCGCCTCGTGATGGTGTCAGTCTGGTGTCAGCCTCGCCTCGTGATGGGGTCAGTCTGGTGTCAGCCTCGCCTCGTGATGGGGTCAGTCTAGTGTCAGTCTCGCCTAGTGATGGGGTCAGTCTGGTGTCAGCCTCACATCATGATGGTGTCAGTCTGGTGTCAGTCTGGTGTCAGCCTCGCCTCGTGATGGTGTCAGTCTGGTGTCAGCCTCGCCTCGTGATGGGGTCAGTCTGGTGTCATTCTCGCCTCGTGATGGTGTCAGTCTGGTGTCAGTCTCGCCTCGTGATGGTGTCAGTCTGGTGTCAGCCTCGCCTCGTGATGGGGTCAGTCTGGTGTCAGCCTCGCCTCGTGATGGGGTCAGTCTAGTGTCAGTCTCGCCTAGTGATGGGGTCAGTCTGGTGTCAGCCTCACATCATGATGGTGTCAGTCTGGTGTCAGTCTGGTGTCAGCCTCGCCTCGTGATGGTGTCAGTCTGGTGTCAGCCTCGCCTCGTGATGGTGTCAGTCTGGTGTCAGCCTCACATCATGATGGTGTCAGTCTGGAGTCAGTCTCGCCTCGTGATGAGGTCAGTCTGGTGTCAGCCTCACATCATGATGGTGTCAGTCTGGTGTCAGCCTCGCCTAGTGATGGGGTCAGTCTGGTGTCAGCCTCACATCATGATGGGTTCAGTCTGGTGTCAGTCTCGCCTCGTGATGGTGTCAGTCTGGTGTCAGCCTCGCCTCGTGATGGGGTCAGTCTGGTGTCAGCCTCGCCCCGTGATGGGGTCAGTCTGGTGTCAGCCTTGCCTCGTGATGGTGTCAGTCTGGTGTCAGCCTCGCCTAGTGATAGGGTCAGTCTGGTTTCAGCCTCGCCTCGTGATGGGGTCAGTCTGGTGTCAGCCTCACATCATGATGGGGTCAGTCTGGTGTCAGCCTCTCCTCGTGATGGGGTCAGTCTGGTGTCAGCCTCACATCATGATGGGGTCAGTCTGGTGTCAGTCTCACCTCGTGATGGTTTCAGTCTCGTGTCAGCCTCGCCTAGTGATAGGGTCAGTCTGGTTTCAGCCTCGCCTCGTGATGGGGTCAGTCTGGTGTCAGCCTCACCTCGTGATGGGGTCAGTCTGGTGTCAGTCTCGCCTTGTGATGGGGTCAGTCTGGTGTCAGCCTCACATCATGATGGTGTCAGTCTGGTGTCAGCCTCGCCTCGTGATGGGGTCAGTCTGGTGTCAGCCTCGCCTCGTGATGGGGTCAGTCTGGTGTCAGTCTCGCCTCGTGATGGGGTCAGTCTGGTGTCAGCCTCACATCATGATGGTGTCAGTCAGGTGTCAGTCTCGCCTCGTGATGAGGTCAGACTGGTGTCAGCCTCACATCATGATGGTGTCAGTCTGGTGTCAGCCTCGCCTCATGATGGGATCAGTCTGTTGTCAGCCTCGCCTAGTGATGGGGTCAGTCTGGTGTCAGCCTCACATCATGATGGTGTCAGTCTGGTGTCAGCCTGGCCTCTTGATGGGGTCAGTCTGGTGTCAGCCTCACATCATGATGGTGTCAGCCAGGTGTCAGCCTCGCCTCATGATGGGGTCAGTCTGGTGTCAGCCTCGCCTCGTGATGGGGTCAGTCTGGTGTCATTCTCGCCTCGTGATGGTGTCAGTCTGGTGTCAGTCTCGCCTCGTGATGGTGTCAGTCTGGTGTCAGCCTCGCCTCGTGATGGGGTCAGTCTGGTGTCAGCCTCGCCTCGTGATGGGGTCAGTCTAGTGTCAGTCTCGCCTAGTGATGGGGTCAGTCTGGTGTCAGCCTCACATCATGATGGTGTCAGTCTGGTGTCAGTCTGGTGTCAGCCTCGCCTCGTGATGGTGTCAGTCTGGTGTCAGCCTCGCCTCGTGATGGTGTCAGTCTGGTGTCAGCCTCACATCATGATGGTGTCAGTCTGGTGTCAGTCTCTCCTCGTGATGGTGTCAGTCTGGTGTCAGCCTCGCCTCGTGATGGTGTCAGTCTGGTGTCAGTCTCGCCTCGTGATGGGGTCAGTCTGGTGTCAGTCTCGCCTAGTGATGGGGTCAGTCTGGTGTCAGCCTCACCTAGTGATGGGGTCAGTCTGGTGTCAGCCTCACATCATCAGGATCAGGAGCATCGCTCCGTCCCCTCCCCCTCCTGACAGATCCATATTGATATATTCTGCAGATCATCGCTCCCTCCATCCCCCTCCTGACAGATCCATATTGATATATTCTGCAGAACATCGCTCCATCCATCCCCCTCCTGACAGATCCATATTGATATATTCTGCAGAACATCGCTCCATCCCCTCCCGACAGATCCATATTGATATATTTTGCAGAACATCGCTTCCTCCCCTCCCCCTCCTGACAGACCCATATTGATATATTCTACAGATTATCCCATCACTGACCCCTTAGAGATCTGCAGAACATCGCTCCCTCCCCTCCTGACAGTTCCATATTGATATATTCTGCAGATTATCCCATCACTGACCTCTATACAGATCTGCAGAACATCGCTCCTCCCATCCCCCTCCTAACAGATCCATATTGGTATATTCTGCAGATTATTCCACCACTGACCCCTCTAGAGATCTGCAGAATATCGCTCCCTCCCATCCCCCTTCTGACAGGCAGAATATCGCTCCCTCCCATCCCCCTCCTGACAGGCAGAACATCGCTCCCTCCCATTTCAGTTTGGGAGAAGCCAATCAGAGAGGTGGGAGTGGTGATGTGTAGCTCCTCCCTGTAGGTGTGTACAGGTGACTGCAGGTAGTGTATGGATGGGTCAGGTGATGGAGGTCGGTGTGATCTGTCCAGGTAGCTGGTGATGTTTCTGTGCTACAAATGTCTATGGGGGCCCCTGTCTACTCCCCCCCTTCTACTATGGGGGCCCCTGTCTACTCCCCCCTTCTACTATGGGGGCCCCTGCCTGTTTCCCCCCTCTCTCCTACTATGGGGGCCCCTGTCTACTCCCCCCTTCTACTATGGGGGCCCCTGTCTACTCCCCCCCCTTCTACTATGGGGGCCCCTGCCTGTCTCCCCCCTCTCTCCTACTATGGGGGCCCCTTTCTACTCCCCCCCCTTCTACTATGGGGGCCCCTGTCTACTCCCCCCCTTCTACTATGGGGGCCCCTGCCTGTCTCCCCCCTCTCTCCTACTATGAGGGCCCCTGTCTACTCCCCCCTTCTACTATGGGGGCCCCTGTCTACTCCCCTCCTTCTACTATGGGGACCCCTGTCTACTCCCCCCCCTTCTACTATGGGGGCCCCTGCCTGTCTCCCCCCTCTCTCCTACTATGGGGACTCCTGTCTACTCCCCCCCTTCTACTATGGGGGCACCTGTCTACTCCCCCCTTCTACTATGGGGGCCCCTGCCTGTCTCCCCCCTCTCTCCTCCTATGGAGACTCCTGTCTACTCCCCCCCCTTCTACTATGGGGGCCCCTGCCTGTCTCCCCCCTCTCTCCTACTATGGAGACTCCTGTCTACTCCCCCCCCTTCTACTATGGGGGCACCTGTCTACTCCCCCCCTTCTACTATGGGGGCCCCTGCCTGTCCCCCTCTCTCTCCTACTATGGGGACTTCTGTCTACTCCCCCCCTTCTACTATGGGGGCACCTGTCTACTCCCCCCTCTCTCCTACTATGGGGATTCCTGTCTACTCCCCCCTCCCTTCTACTATGGGGGCACCTGTCTACTCCCCCCTCTCTCCTACTATGGGGACTCCTGCCTACTCCCCCCCCCTTCTACTATGAGGGCCCCTGTCTACTTCCCCCCTTCTACTATGGGGGCCCCTGCCTGTCTCCCCCTCTCTCCTACTATGGGGACTCCTGTCTACTCCCCCCTTCTACTATGGGGGCCCCTGCCTGTCTCCCCCCTCTCTCCTACTATGGAGACTCCTGTCTACCCCCCCCCTTCTACTATGGGGGCCCCTGCCTGTCTCCCCCCTCTCTCCTACTATGGAGACTCCTGTCTCCCCCCCCCCTTCTACTATGAGGGCCCCTGTCTACTCCCCCCCTTCTATTATGGGGGCCCCTGCCTGTCTCCCCCCTCTCTCCTACTATGGGTACTCCTGCCTACTCCCCCCCCTTCTACTATGGGGGCCCCTGCCTGTTCCCCCTTTTTCTCCTACTATGGGGACTCCTGTCTACTCCCCTCCTTCTACTATGAGGGCCCCTGCTTGTTCCCCCCTTTCTCCTATAGGGACTCCAGTCTACTCTCCCCCCCCCCCTTCTACTATGGGGGCCCCTGTCTATCTCCCTCCTTTCCTACTATGGGGGCCTCTATCCCTCCCCCCTTTTCCTACTATGGGTGCGCTGGTATATCCTCCCCTCTCCTACTATGGGGGCCCGTCTACCCCCCTCTTCTACTATGGGGGCCCCTGTCTTTCCCCCTCCTCTCCTACTATGGGGGCCCTTTTCTATCTCCCCCTCTCTTCTACTATGGGGGCCTCTATCCCTCCCCCCTTATTACTATGGGGGCCCTGGTATATCCTCCCCTCTCTTCTCCTACTTTGAGGGCCCCTGTGTATCCCCCCATCTCTTGTTATAGAGGCTCTTGTCTAGACATGTTGTTGTATGAGTGTTCGGGGGGGGTGCGTTTGGAGGGTGGGGGTGCGTTCGGGGTGGGGGTGCGTTTGGAGGGTGGGGGTGCGTTCGGGGTGGGGGTGCGTTTGGAGTGGGGGGGTTTAAGAACTGCTGGTGCTGAGTTGCGTCCAGTCCCCCCCCCCCCGGCACGGTGCAGGCGCTCGGTGGCAGGAGTCAGGGAATTTCTGGAAGTCCTCACTGATGTTTGATTTTCTATTTCAGACAAATGATTGAAGATTGGGTCTCTATGAGGGAAGTTTGGGACTACCACGGCTCTCCAAGTCCCGGTGACACTTCTGTGGCCTGTTATGGTGGTCCCCTGGCTTCAGCATGGAGTTATTGTCCTGGAACCAAGTCATGACTTCTGTGGACAGCTTGCTTTGTCTCATTGACTCTGTAGTAGAGCCAGGCAATGAGAATTTTCAGGAAGAGGTCAGCCATTGTGTGTCTGTATTGAGTTGGGGGAGATTGGGTCTTCTCTACTTCCTGTAGTCATGTAGATTTGGACAGCTTGGTCTTTATCTCCAGATTACATAGAAATCTGCCCTGTGTATGGGCGATCTGTACCACCTCTGTGCCCTCCATCCAACTTCCCAGCACCTTGTTAAAGTGACAGCGCTCCCATTTAATGACCCCACAAAGGAGTGGCATCTTCTTGTACAAGGCTGCTTGGATCTGGCTCGTTGTTTTGTTGTACATGGAGGTTCGGTTGGACCCGTCTGTACAAGATGACTCTATGGTGGTAAATAGTTCTTCCCTCTGAAAGGTCTTGTATTGTCCTTCATCTCATTACCCCCTAATATTTGTACAGCGCTCCAGCCTATGGTGGACATGCATGACTTGCCCATTGACAGGCAGAGATGAGATGGATCCTCTTCCTTTAGGAGCAATGAAGTGTGAAGACTGAACTGTCTGTGGTCTCTCCACTCATCCCATTGTGTTCTTGTCTCCATTCTACTTCCCGGCTTCATAGTGAGAAGTCCTCATTCCTCAGCTCTGTGGCCAATGATTAGCCGGGCTTAGTCTCCATGTTGAGTTCTGTCTGGGATACTTTGTTCTTGGCTCACTTTTCTGGCTTGGCTTTCACTAGTCCGCCCCTTCTCCTGGCCCAGAATCGAGGGAAATGCTATGGCACCATGTTGAAATACAGAGGAGTGCAGGGTTAGGATGGAACATTGGGGTTGAGGTCTCTTTCAGAGCGTTGTAGATGTGTGCAGCTCCTTAGGGAAGGTCTTGAGCAACCTGGTGCACATGTAAGAACAGACGAGGGCGCCAGCTTCCAAGTGTAATAGGAATGCAGATAAGAGAGGGAATAAATTGCACTCACTGGATGGAGAGGGTTGAGCAGCAATGTGATCCAATGCAGGTGGAGACCTCTGGGGAGAGAGGTGATGCTGCAGAGATCCTCAGGAATGATGCAGAGCTGCACCAGGAAGCTGCCGGCATGTGGTCACTGTTGGCACCACCAGAGGAGACATCCCGGCCTACAACACCTACATCTCACCACCTCCTGCTTGTGTTCCAAGTTGGACAGCAATGACCACGCGCCTGCGGCTTCCTGGGGCAACTCTGCATTACTCCAGCCACATTCCTGACGATCTCTGCAACATCACATCTCTCCACAGATGGTTCCACTCACATTGCTGCTCAACCCTCTCCATCCCAGGAGTGCATTTTATTCCCTCTGTTATCTGCATCTCCATAACCCTCTACACTTTAGATGCTGGCGCCCTTGTCTGCTTGATTGTTCTTGCCGTGGTCCAAACATTCCTCATCTTCAGGTTCAGGTAAGTAGAAGACCTCTGAAAGCTTGGCCTGACATGTATACATTTCTTTGGATTGTATAGTGTGCTGGGAAGTGTACAATGTGGGGAGCACCTGATGGAAGGTTCCATTGTGTCATAACCTCATCCCGTAAAATGTTCCCAGTCTTGGGGGGTCAACTGGAAGACCAGATTTACAAAGTGTGTTGTGTAGAATGCATTAACCACTCGAGGGTACTAGATGGTCTACTGCTCTTCATGAGTCTGGACCAAGGGGAAGTTCTCCGCCCTTCGGAGAGAGGGCCGGAGGTGACCTTTCTGCCCTTCGGAGAGGATGGATGGTAGTGAGTTATTTTATCTCTGAAACAAAAGATGTGAACAAGATGTCTGCCAAAGTGGTGACATGGGACTGTCATACATACATACATATATATATATATATATATATTTGGGACTGGGTCACTTTTTGATTTTTTTGGATTGAGTCACTGATCAGTTATTTTGGATTGATCATTTGGGACAGAGTCACGTTTGTATACATCAGCAATATTGAGTCATTCACTTGTGTCACCGGCACTATCTAGCCGTTTTTCTGCGGCCTTCGCTGTCACTTGGCAATGTTTGCACCATTTTTATGTTTTATATGTTCTGGGATGAGAGACATGCTTACATTTGGTTTTATGTCATTTATTTTTCCACTGATCATTAAGTGTTGCAGCCCCTGTCACACTTAGAATTGTTTTTTCACTATTTTGGAATATAGTTGGGTGTCTGCGGCCACTTTGTTTTTTGGGGTCACTTGGGGTAGGGAGGGAGCGCAGGAGGATCATCTCAGTACCAAGAACAGGACCATGCGTTAAACCATTACACGGTGAGCGTGTGAAACAATCCAATGATTAGGATTCAGAATATAAATACATACAATTGCCAGCCAGTTCACGTACATTTCCTTTAAATGCAGTGTATGCTGGGAAGTGTACAATGTGGGGAGCACCTGATGGAAGGTTCCATTGTGTCATAACCTCGTCCTGTAAAATGTTCCCAGTCTTGGGGGGTCAACTGGAAGAGCAGATTTACAAAGTGTGTCGTGTAGAATGCATTAACCACTCGAGGGTACTAGATGGTCTACTGCTCTTCATGAGTCTGGACCAAGGGAAGTTCTCTGCCCTTCGGAGAGGATGGATGGCGGTAGGCTATTTTATCTCTGAAAAAAAAGCCGTCAACAAGATGTTCTTCAAAGTGGTTACGTTTGGTTTTTTTGGGGTCACTTGGGGTAGGGAGGGAGCGCAGGAGGATCATCTCAGTACTAAGAACAGGACCATGCGGTAAACCATTACCTGGTGAGCGTGTGAAACAATCCAATGATTAGGATTCAGAATATAAATACATACAATTGACAAGAAGAGCTGAAACCCCGATATCCATCACCTCACCAGACAACGTTGTCTAGATCACCATTCATATACATACATGACGTCATGGTTCAGCCTGTTTTATACAAAAACATGTGGCACGGCCGCGACCACTACCAGTCATCCGTCCGGCGATTTATAACCACCCTTTGGGCGATCAGCAACGGGACATTCTAGCATGGACCTTACCAACAATTTGTCCATTAGTGGCTTTACTATCCAGTGATTCCTGGATGGAAATATGGGAGACAAACTCCAAGTGGACTAATAAGAAAACAATCCTAGTTGGGATATAGTGGTATATCTCGTCCCACAGCACACGTTGCTGGATAGAATGCAGATTGGTGGTGTCAAGGATCCATTAAAGTTCACCCTGTCACGTGTCCACCACACGCCACGCCCACAGCGACTAGCTAACCAAGACGCGTGCGTGCGGCCGCGACAGGGTGGTAAAGAGGGGATAATAAAGGAATTTACACTTAAATATCTCAAACCGTATATAAGATCAGCCGTGATACCTTTTCACAGCCCGCACTACCTCTGGCCACCACCAGATGGAGACTCCATTCCAATCCAGCTGGTCGACCACACACTGGCAGATACGATCTTACATACAACCTGGTGCCCTGATGAGAGTTGAGGACCAGCTTAGTAATCACACACCCTTCTAAAGGTCCCTTCAGCTATCCTAACTTGAACCCCGGTGTTGATAACCCTTCCACTGTCCACACACCCCCACACCAGACGCATCACAAAGGTAGCCTGCCACCACCCAACAGTTTATCCGCAGAATGGTCTGTTGAGACACCCCACACACACAGATCTCCGTCTGGCAGATCTGTTACCTTTCTGCGTGCAATCTGCCCACTCACAGTGCAGTTGCATACAGATTGGCAATGAGCTTAACCGAGCGTTTTAAAGGCACTACAATACAATACAATATAACCCAATCTAATCTCTCCGATCTCGTCTCTCCGAAGATATGAGCACGTGCTTAAATACACAGAAGTTCACTAATTAATTTTAAGATTTAATTTCCCAAAGTGGGCAGTGCATAAAATATGTACAAAATATAAAAAAGTTACAGAAAATACAAAAGATATAAGAAGACACACAAATGACTAATTACTATAAAATAAAAGGGAATAAAAAGACAGAATAACACTTTACCCTGCGGCTGGAGCAAGCCAGAAACTTAGCAATCCATTGGTCAATCGAACCAGCTCCGTACGGATCACCCTGTCCAAATGTCTGTGCGGTCAATTTATTGAGATTTGGACATGGGCGGGACATTAGTCTTCGGCCAATTGACTCTGGGGGAGGTGGCCCTGACCTGCCCACAAGAGGTACTGTGTATGGACCTGCCCAAGTTCAATTGGACCGAGACTGGCCTGAACACCAAGTCGGGGATTGGATTTCTGACACCAGCGCGTCAGCCCGATCGCAACAATACCAAACACCAATCTACTGTCGCACCCCCGCGTCATCTAATCATTCCATGCATTTCCCTGGCTTCCTCCCCAAGCCACAAACATGATTCTTATATGTAAATGTAGCGCACAGAATGGCCTACAAGAAGGAAGCTTGTTCATATCTCCAACTAATATTTTGGCTTTTATAAGAGATTAAACATACTTCTTTGATGTGAATATTACTTATAGAGCTTTCCACAAAAGGCAGACAGTCTGTCTGCTGTCACTGGTTTTCCCAGAAGGTGATAACCTGATTGACACACAAAAGTTGTCACATCCAGAAACCTGGCTTTAGACTAATTAATGCTAAATGATGATTGGGTCTGTAAGGCCTATGGAGTAATTGTGTATACATACACATCTGACCCCAGACCATTTGTTTGTACCATCTATTCATTTCCCTACTGCCCAGGGGCTCAATATACATCCTTAATGTCCCTGGATGAACTGCCTGGATGAACTCCCTGGATGAACTGCCTGGATGAAGGCTACCGATGAACTCCCTGGATGAAGGCTACTGATGAACTCCCTGGATGAAGGCTACTGATGAACTCTCACAGACAACTCCCACAAAGGATGGAACGTCACCGGCAGGAAGGGTGAGCCGACTTGCATTGTGGTGGTGAGCAGCAAAGCTCTGTCAGCATTCAGCCCGGGTTCACACTGATGTGGTGCAGAATTCTCTGTGTTTTCTGTGTGAATTCTGCACCGCATCAGAATCGCCCCCCATTCATGTGAACCGCTGCGGGTGTGTATGATAACACCCCAAAATCGGTCCCCAAAACGCGGTGCGATGTGCAGAATCGGATCACATACAGTTGTGTTGAAAATACTAGCAGTCAGACATCACTAACCGGATCAATCACTGTTTTTGGTGGAAATGATATTTCTACATGGCAAATAATTTCCTAGCAGGTGTAGTAGAGTCATAGAAATCCAACAGACCCAACAGTCATGACATGCATGCTGCTGATTCTGTGTCATTGAATCACTCATTGAAAGGGGCGTGTTCAAAATAATAGCCGTGTGGAATTCTATTAGTGGCGTCATTCATTCTTTGATAAACAGGTGGCAATTATTGCCCTTATTTAAGGAAGGAAGGCAGCAAATGTTGGACATGCTGGTTACAGTGCATTTCTCTCTGAAATTCTGAGGAAAATGGGTCGTTCCAGACATTGTTCAGAAGAACAGCGTACCTTGATTAAAAAGTTGATTGGAGGGGAAAACATATAAAGAAGTGCAGTAAATGATCGGCTGCTCAGCTAAAATGATGGCAAATGCTTTAAAATGGCAACCAAAACCTGAAAGATGTGGAAGAAAGCGAAAAACTACCATTGGAATGGATAGAAGAATAGCCAAAATGGGGCGGACTCAGCCAACAATCAGCTCTAGGAAGATGAAAGAAGGTGTGACGTTCCCTGTGAGGACTCAGCCAACAATCAGCTCCAGGAAGATGAAAGAAGGTGTGACGTTCCCTGTGAGGACTGTTACAATTAGAAGACGCCTATGTGAAGCCAAGCTATCTGCAAGAAGTCCCCGCAAAGTCCCACTGTTGGGAAAAAGACGTGCTGAAGAGGTTACAATCTGCCAAAGAGCACATTGACCGGCCTAAAGAGAAATGACGCAACATTTTGTGGACTGATGAAAGTAAGATTGTTCTTTTTGGGTCTAGTGGCCGGAGACAGTTTGTCAGATGACCCCAAACACTGAATTCAAGCCACAGTACACTGTGAAGACCGTGAAGCATGGTGGTGCAAGCATCATGATATGGGGATGTTTCTCATACTACGGTGTTGGGCCTATTTATCGCATACCAGGGATCATGGATCAGTTTGAATCCATCAGAATACTTGAAGAGGTCATGCTGCCTTATGCTGAAGAGGAAATGCCCTTGAAATGGGTGTTCCAACAAGACAACGACCCCAAACACACCAGTAAACGGGCAACATCTTGGTTCCAGACCAACAAGATGGACGTTATTGGAGTGGCCAGCCCAATCCCCGGATCTTCATCCAATAGAAAACTTGTGGGGTGACATCAAAAATGCCGTTTCTGAGGCAAAACCAAGAAATCGAGAAGAACTGTGGAATGTGGTCCAATCATCCTGGGCTGGAATACCTGATCACAGGGGCCAGAAGTTGGGTGACTCCATGCAACACAGATGTACAGCAGTTCTCAGAAACAGTGCGACTACAACCAAATATTCATGAAGTCATTCAAAGGAAAGCAAAATCTTCAAACATTTCTCAGGTTATATAGTGAATGTTTGAGTTTGTGAAGAAGAATACAAACACGGCCATTTTTTTGAACCGTCTAATATTCACTTTTCTTCCATTTTTTTAGAGGAACAACACCAATTTGATGTATTTTTCTTCATGTTGTGATTTGGAATAGAATGTGTCGTGTTCCCAATGCATTTGTGTGGATGGAAATAAAAGTATTAGAAGGATTTTCAGCTTTAGTCACTTTTTTCAACACACGGCTATTATTTTGAACACAACTGTAGGTGTGAGTACCCGTGCGATCTGTAGGTGTGAGTACCCGTGCGATCTGATTCTAGTGCGGACCAAGAAGAGAGTCCTGCGTGTTTTTGGTGTGATTTGAGGCGTACATAATCTATGGCTCCAATCGCACCACACACAATGCACATGTGATTGGGACAGGAATGCGATGCGGTTCCTCTGTGAATCACGTGATGCACCACACGAGTGTGAACCCGGCCTCACAGCTGTTTATCTCGGCATGATAGCCTCTCTACAATGAACTCATGGCCTACTGCCTACGCTCACCTAGTCCTTCTACATTCACAAACTCCTGCCGCTCCTATCTTGTTGCGATTTTCCTACCTATCCATGCCGATGCCCAATGGCTGCAAAATATACCACCATATCCCAACTAAGATTGTTTTCTTATTAGTCCACTTGGAGTTTGTCTCCCATATTTCCATCCAGGAATCACTGGATAGTAAAGCCACTAATGGACAAGTTGTTGGTATGGTCCATGCTAGAATGTCCCGTTGCTGATCGCCCAAAGGGTGGTTAGAAATCGCCCGACAGATGACTGGTAGTGGTCGCGGCCGTGCCACATGTTCTTGTATACAACAGGCTGAACCGTGACGTCATGTATATATATGAATGGTGATCTAGACAACGTTGTCTGGTGAGGTGATGGATATCGGAGTTTCAGCTCTTCTTTACGTGAACTGATTGGCAATTGTATGTATTTATATTCTGAATCCTAATCATTGGATTGTTTCACACGCTCACCGGGTAATGGTTTAACGCATGGTCCTGTTCTTAGTACAGAGATGATCCTCCTGCGCTCCCTCCCTACCCCAAGTGACCCCAAAAAACACTTGGAACCACTTTGGTGAACATCTTGTTGAGGTCTTTTTTTTCAGAGATAAAATAGCCTACTGCCATCCATCCTCTCCGAAGGGCAGAAAGGTCACCTCCGGCCCTCTCTCCAAAGGGCAGAGAACTTCCCTTGGTCCAGACTCATGAAGAGCAGTAGACCATCTAGTACCCTCGAGTGGTTAATGCATTCTACACAACACACTTTGTAAATCTGCTCTTCAAGTCGACTCCCCAAGACTGGGAACATTTTACAGGACGAGGTTATGACACAATGGAACCTTCCATCAGGTGCTCCCCACATTGTACACTTCCCAGCATACACTGCAGTTAAAGGAAATGTACGTGAACTGACTGGCAATTGTATGTATTTATATTCTGAATCCTAAACATTGTGTTGTCTCACACACTCACCGTGTAATGGTTTACCGCATGGTCCTGTTCTTATAACTAAGTTGGCGGACATCTTGTTCACGTCTTTTTTTGTGTTGTTAGGTTCATTCAGTTACTGGACTGCACATAGAGTGTAGCGGATACCTGGTTTATTTATAACCTCTTCTCTTTTTTTATGAATTTGGTAGGGTGTTTTATCTCCTAGTCAGAGAGCTGACAGTAAAATAAATGATCTGCCACTCATGGAAGGGACAGTGAAAGTTCTCTACCATTCAGAGAGGGGACAGTATCGTAGCTTTTCTACCCTTGTGGTGTGGTGCGGTCCGGTCTGGGCCCTTCCACGAAGGGATGGATGGTGAAGTAATTTATCTGTCCCTCACAGAGGGGATAGTAGGGTAACTTCTCTGCCATTTTCAGACTGGACGATGTGGTAAATGCCGAGACATTCTAATAGGGCACAGTGGGGTTTCTTCACTGCTATTCCAAGAGTGTAGAGAAAGTTGTCCTTTCTGAAAAGGGACAATAGGGTAGATTCTGTGCCATTCTATGAGGGCATGGTAAGTTCTCTTCCATTTTGAGAGGATAGCAGGGTAAGTTCTCTTTTTTTCTAAGAGTGGACAGTAGGGTAAGTTCTTTGCTCTTTGGGGAGGGGGTGTAAATGAATGTATTTGCCATTCTGAGAGGGGAAGGTTGGGTCATTCAAAGAGGGTGTGTTAGATTCTGTTCCATTGTGAAAGGATACAGTAAGGGGAAGTTCTCTTCCATTTTGAGAGGAGAGAGTAGAGTAAGTTATCTGCTCAAGTAAGAGGACACAGCGGTTCCTACCACCTTTGACCATGGAAGGTCCAGTTTAAGATGGTGCAGGGATGATTTGCGTTATTGGCTCCATGATACTTGCTTTATATTCCCAGGTGATGGAACAGACATCTGCCAGTTGGGTAGCTAACAAAGTCGATGTGGTAATTTAGACAAAACTATGAAATTATTCTCCACCTAATTTCTTTGTGAGTCTCCTTCCAATGTACCATTATACCTAGTCAGTTGTAGATCTGCTCATGTTTGCAGACTATAGTGCCAATGTTATGGTGGCCAAATATGAATCGAAATTTGAACAGTGTAGCATTGATTGGCTGACTTTGGATCCATGTATTGGCTGCCTGGCTACAATTCTATTGATCGACTTATATACAACCAGCCTCTCTGTTTTCTTTTTTCCCCTCAATCAGTTCCGGCAGCAGCAATGATCATTGGGTTTTGGTGGTGGGGAATATTCTCCACCAGCAGAATATAATCGTTCAGCAGGAATACTTCTTCATCCGCATCCAATGGGAAATGTGAACTTTTAATTTTTTTTTCCTCCTCTCCACCATGCTGGTTAAGTGGGAAAAAGAAATGTGAATGGTACAGAGTGGTGGGAAATACCATTATAGCTGTGATTGCTGGAGGTATTTGGGGGTGGTTAATCAGCTAGAAGGGGCCTCCACCTATTGAAGGAAAACCTCATTCTGACCTGGATGTGTAGATAATTGATGAATTTTCCATATCTGTAAGTAAAAGCAAACCTATAATGGCTCCAAAGATGAGAAAAGTGACAGCTTGTTGCAGAGTTGAGCTCAATGTCAACCTCATCAATTTGCTTCTATCCTCTCAGCCTAAACAATACAATCCCCACAACACATAAACATGGAGGATGGTCTTCTGATGGAGCTGGTGGCCTTTCCTTTATACATCTGTTCCCTCTGGATACTCATATGGGGTGTGAATGAACGGGACTCTGCTTTATGTATGATTGGATAATTGGAGAGATTAACTTCTTCAGCAATTCTGTCTTCTTTTATAAAGAAATAAATTGTATTCCTCGGTGGTCAAAGATATTTTTCCTGACCTTATGTCTACAAACTGGAGCTCTACATGGCATCAATACCGGGCTATCGCCCACTAGAAGGAGCAAGACCGCTGCGGGGAAAATCGTCTTACACTCTGTTGTAGCATGAAAAATAAATGATGTCAACAGTGGGGTTTGAACCCCTTATCTCCACTCATATTCATTGAGTCTGAGAACGATGAGTCTCATTCCATTCCCCTCAGTCCTGGTGTCCACGATGATGGGCTTCCATAAATCCAAGGCCTCTCCATGAGTTAGCACACCATGGGGGGGATTTACTAAAGCTGGTTCACTCAGAATCTGGTGCAGCTGTGCCTGGTATCCAATCAGCTTCTAACCTCAGCTTGTTCAATTAAGCTTTAGCAACAAAACCTGGAAGCTGATTGGTTTCCATGTAAAAGTCAATGAGAGTCTGAGTGAACCAGCTTTAGTAAATGAACCCCCATGAATCAACATTGACTATTAGGGGCACTTCCGGTTCCGGCGCCGGATGCTGTAATTCGCGGGACCCGCGGCTCCCGGGATCCCGGCTCTACAAAGCCTGCCTACTGCCTCGGGGACCCCCGCTATACAGTCCTGGGGTGCCCCTTACCTTCCTGCAGCGGCCCCAGCATGGAGCGGTACCTTCTGCCGGCGCAGTCCGGCCATGAGTCGGCGGCCAGGGCGGAGGGATGCGGCTCTCCCCCCTCTGCAGCCAAGATGGCCGACGATGCCTGTCACAGCATGGACACAGGCACAGAACGGAATAACACCGAGGGAGCAGGTATGACAGAGCCTCTCCTCACCATCCACACTGCCTGCCCACTCACTTCTGCAACTGATAACACTCCTGAGCAGTATGTGCAAATAGCTCAGGCAGTGTCCTCTATCCTGCTCCCAAACATAACACAGGCTGTAGATAGAGCTGTCACAATGGGCATTGAACAGCTAAGGAAAGATTTAGGCGACCATTCTAAACGTTTATCTGAGGCTGAGCAGCGCATATCAGATTTAGAAGATGAATTTCATTCAATGCAAGCGGTCACTTCACAATCCAATCGTGTACAGCAAAGTATATTGGATAAAATCGATGATCTGGAAAATCGATCACGTAGGAATAACTTACGCATTGTGGGTCTTCCGGAATCTTTTAATACAGGTTCTCTCCCTGATCTCTGCTCAGCGCGGATCCCTGCAGCTTTGGGCCTATCTTCTTCTTGCCAGGTAGAGAGAGCTCATCGCCTGGGCCCCCCATCTAACGAGCGTCGTGCGCCACGCTCTGTGATTGTCCGCTATCTTAATTATGCTGACCGCGTAGCGATCCTCACCTCTTTCCGTAACTCCCGTTCTCTGCAAATTGAGGGTCACAAATTGCTATTATTTGCGGACTACTCACAGGAAGTATCACGTAAACGGAAAGCATTCCAGCAAGTCTGTGCTACTCTTTACCAGAAAGGAATAAAGTTCACACTTGCATATCCGGCCACGTTACGTTTTACTGCACCATCGGGGGATTCTAAATCTTTTGTTCATCCTGAAGAAGCCCACCAATATTTACAAGACCACCTAAGGGACGGGGATCCCGCGGGTAGGAATAGTGGTCCTAGAGACCAACGCAGCCCTCGCAAAGACCCCCCCAAACGTCAACGCACTAATCTAGCGTCCTCCAAATCTCGCCCGCCTTGAAGGTCTGAGGAACCATCGGTCTCTTCACAACTTCTTCCAGCCTTACTCCTGATCCGATTGGCTCAATTGGATGTGTTTCTTCCATTTTTTTGTTTTTTTGTTTTTTCTTTTCATTTTCATCTTGGAAAGATTCCTCTTATTATTTACTGATATCTTATCACACTCCAATGTATGAATCTATTGATTGTTCAGCACGAGTTTATTTTTTGTAATTTCTGATGTTGAGGTGTTTCCTCGTAATCACCCGTTACATTGTTACTGTTTAATTTACCTACAGGCCTGATTTTACTACTCCCTTACTCCTGCATGTGCCTGATTCCATATTCAGCGTTGCTGTGGATGGCGGGATGCTGGAGCCGTTGTTGGGAATAAGTTTGCGGGGCGCCCTTCCTCGCCTCAACAAATCGGCAATGGTCCCTGGGGCAGGTCCCTCCCCTGCCATTCCCGGTTACGCTGGTATTGGTGGAAACAGCATGCGGAATGACGTGAAGTCCTGTTTACTGCTCTGGTATATTGTATGTTTTGATTTTTTGTTGGGCTCAAATAGGGCCCTTGCCTCTCTCTCTGTCTTCTCTTCTCTTCTTTCTTATCTCTACTTCTTGGGAGAGCTCCTTTGTCCTCTGAGACCAGATTCCAACCACCTCCATTTGCCCTACATAGCAACGCCACCCGTTCCTCCTTTTCTAATTGGTAAGATTCTTATCCTTTCACTATATATATTACAACAGTTAAAATGACACGTATATTTTCATGGAATGTTAAGGGCCTCAGATCTCCTCACAAACGCATGGCGATACTAAGACACTTGCGGCGTTTACGCGCGGATATAGCTTTGCTCCAAGAAACCCATCTTACCCAATCGGATTTTGCCCGTATGCGTAAACTCTGGGTAAGCCAGATCTTTGGCTCCTCCTCCTTAAACAATAAAGCTGGGGTACTTATTCTTATACACAAACGGCTTAATCCTGAATTAATTTCCATGGACGCTGACACTGAGGGTCGTTTTATAGCAGTACATATTAAACTTGGATCCCAGGAGCTGGTTCTCTCCAACTTTTACGCACCCAACTCCACGACGAGACAGGTTTTTCAAGCCCTCTCGACGCGGCTGGCGGCCTATATTCACAAGCCTCTCGTCCTGGGAGGGGACTTTAACTCCGTTATGCAAGAGCAGGAGGATAAATCACAGAGTGTTGAACGTGGACTTCGCTCCTCTCAGATTTCCCGTCCAACACCTACTTTACTATGTAGCTTCGTTGAAGCAATGCAAATTACAGATATATGGCGCTTAGCACATCCGGACGGCAAAGACTACACTTTTTATTCCCCTGTTCATCATTCTTTATCTAGAATCGATTACATTTTCTGTAACCCCGTACTACTGCATCATGTGGTATCTTCGACTGTACATGACATAGCCATATCGGATCACTCACCGATTTCTGTTACTATAAATTTTCTAGACCCTACACCACATCCTAGGATATGGCGCTTTCCTTCGTTTCTGGCGAACAATCAGGAACTCGCCCAGCAATTAAAAGACACATGGTCAGACTTCCAAATTACTAATGCGGCCCACGTTTCCAACCCAAATTTGTTTTGGGATGCGGGGAAGGCGGTATTACGTGGTAAAATCATTGCCTTTACGTCCGCTTATAAAAAAAGAATTCTGCATAACTTTACTGAGGCTAGTAACCTTCTTAGACAGACACAGAGTGATATGGCAGAGTCCAATACGCAGGAACACAGGAAAGCTTGGGTGGATGCTAAAAACCAGTTTGACACATGGGCGGCAGCTCAGGAAACATTATACCATTCACATCTTGACTTACAATATCATAGGTATGGTAATAAACCAGGCAAATTATTGGCGCGCCTGTGTAGGAAGCCTTTCACCCCCACACAATTCACCTCTCTTAAAGACTCTCAGGGAGCACTTAAACAATCTCCGGAAGAGATCATATCTATTTTGGAAAGCTTTTATGCAAAGCTATATGGGCCGGATCCTATTGACCAGGAACAAGCACAATCCTTTCTAGACAGAGTAAATCTACCTCAAATAGATCCAATAGCGCTGCAATCTCTAAATGCCCCTATATCACAAGCGGATATATGTCTAGCTATTAGATCTTTAGCCAATGGTAAAGCTCCAGGTCCAGATGGGTACACCTCTGAATTCTTTAAACTCATGGATAAAACCCTCTCTCCTACTCTACAGCTGGTTTATCAGTCCATCCTGGAGAGTGGGCTTTATCTCCCATCGGCTTCACAAGCCCATATTAAATTAATAGCAAAAAAAGGCAAAGACCCTTCGGATCCTGGATCTTATCGTCCCATTTCCCTCCTTAATCTAGATGCAAAGATCCTTTCTAAAATTATAGCTAACCGCTTGGCCATTATTTTACCCTCGCTTATTCACCCCTCTCAAGCGGGTTTTATAAAGGGACGATCGGCCACGTCAAATATCCGCAAAGTGCTTTCAGTTTTGCATCAGGCTAAAATCAACCCACTACAGGATCTAGCAATTGTCTCTCTTGACGCTGAAAAAGCCTTTGATAATGTCAGTTTTCAATGGCTCAAACTAGTCCTTGCTAAATTTGGCTTTTCCGGTCCATTTACACAATTGATTCAGGCTATGTATGTTGCCCCAATGGCCCAGATAGTAGCAGCGGGAAAAATATCCAACCCTATTCTACTCTATAAGGGAACAAGACAAGGGTGTCCATTATCCCCCCTGCTTTTCAATCTTGCACTAGAACCTTTAGCCCGTTTCCTGTTATTTCACTCACGCCTCCATGGTATTCAAATTGGTCAACAAGATCTCCGCATAGCCTTATTTGCGGACGATATATTAATATTCACCTCCAACCCAACTCTAGATTTACCTTATATTCAGACAGTTTTCGCAGAATTTCGGTGCTGCTCGGGTCTCCGTATAAATTTTGCGAAAAGTTCCCCTTCCCCTATATCATGCTCGGCTTCCTGATTGGGCCTGCAACTCTCTATTTAAAATTAATACTAACCATATTACTTATCTGGGTATTAAAATTGGAAAATTAGCCTCGTCCCTTTATTCTCTGAATTATTCGCCAGTGATCCAAAAAATTTTAGGAGAATTGGAAATGTGGAAAGACCTGCCGTTATCACTCATGGGCAGAGCCCATCTCTTCAAGATGACGACTTTTCCGAAGCTTTTATACCCTCTTCAAACTATCCCACTCCTGCTCAAACATACGGATATAGTCAAGTTAAACAAGGCGATCTCTAGTTTCCTATGGAGGGGGCGTCGCTCGCGCATAGCCATACATAAGTTGTTTCTCCCTAGATGTGAGGGCGGTCTGGGCCTCCCCAATATTAGGCTTTATAATTTATCCTGCATTTTACGGGTGTGTATAGATTGGCTCTCCCGAGCGTCCGTGTTCTCCAATTACCAACTTGAGTCAGCCATGGTGAGCCCGTTCGATCTGTCAGCCCTTCTACACTCCAACTTTAACTCACTCCCGGAGCATCTTAAACATAATCCACTCATACGGGACACACTGTTCACGTGGAGGGAGGTCAGACGTAGACTAGGAGTTTCTCCCTGGATATCTCGTTTTCTTCCCATTCATCACAATCCTTCTTTCTCTGTCTCTCAACAACATGCAGCTTACGATTTATGGTACAACCAGGGACTTAGACTTGTTAGCCAATTATATGACTGTGCATCAGGATCTCCCCTTCCGTTCCAACAAATCCTTAGCTCATTTGAGTTGCCTTCTCATCATTTTTTGTACATTTTACAAATCAGGAATTTTGTGCAATCCATAGCTCAAAATAAACTTACTCGTTTCTGCACGACGGTGATAGAGGTCCTTGTTAGGAATCAGAAATATAACATATCCGATATATATAGTCAATTGTCTATGCATTATGCAACACCGCTGGAATCCTCCACATCCATCAAATCGTGGATCCGAGACTTTGACAATGCCTTCACTGCGGAACAAATACTCGCAGGTTTTAACATGACCTGTGCATTTAACACAAACGAATTTTGGCGGGAGCAACAGTTTAAAATTATGCATCACGCTTATATGCCCTGTCTGTACTCACGTTCAGACTCATCGATCTCTACGTGTCCGCTCTGTGGTCTATGTAAGCCGACACTTCACCACAGGTTCTGGAATTGCCCATCGATCTCTACCTTTTGGAACCAACTTTTGAACTTCATGCTTTTCATCACTACTCTCCCGTTACCTAGAGACCCACTGCTGCTTCTTTTCGGCAACTTGGATGCTTCCGTGTCTGCTGCTACATACCAGCACATTGCTAGGCTCAGAGCCGCCAAACCGTGGCTGTCCACCTGTCTGATGGCTGCAAGAAGATCTATTCTAAAAAAATGGGTTTCCAACGGCCCGCCAACTATCTCAGATGTCAAATTGGAACTCAACTTCTTACTTCGCTTGGATCGGCTCAACATCCATATCTCTCCATCTACATCAGGAGAGGAAAAGTTCCTCCGCAAATGGGGTCAATATGTTTCAAGAACATTTCCTACTTCGGAGACCCAGCTTCCCTCCCAAGGACTTCTAACCTAGCCCTAACTTAGCCTCTAGGCGATTCCAGATGCACGTGCTTTAGTTGTCTTAGGGGGCAAATGACTGCTAAATTACCTTCTCTGAGTCTTCAAGAACCTATACTCACCTACTTTGACTATCTGCCCTTTTTACGCCTTGGCTTCTGCTTTCTTATTCTCGCTGTCCTTCATAATCTCGCTTCGCTGTGGACCCTCAGTGAAGAGTCCCCGTAATAGCACACTTTCACATGTAATGTTGAGCTGCTTCTTATTATATTATATCATCATAGTAGCCTACTATTCTAACACCCTATTATTTTAGTGTCCTAATCTCTATATTCTGGCCCGTCCTCTTGGTCTTCTGATCTCAGACCTCTGACTTCTGATCTCTGATCTTCAGTAACAAAATTCCTTGCCCTCCTTTTTCTCCTTCTTTTCTTTTCTGTCCGTATACTCTTTTCTGGGCTGGTTCTTGCAGCTCCTTGTTCTCCTTTCTTCACTGCTCTATCTCTACCTTCTGCTCTCATTTTGCATTTACTTCTTACCCATATACACGATGACCTTCCTCTTGGTCATTTGACAAATGGTCAACATGGTATACATTTGCGCATCTATAGATTAATTATACAGATAAAGATTTATACATATACATATACATGTACTTTTCTAAACCCTTGTAGACTCTATTTTTAAGCCCCTGTAACCTGTTACATCAGACGATGTCTCCTTCCTATAAGTAACTTTCTCCTTACTAAATTTCTCTGATGCCTCTTTGTTTCTCTTGGGGTTTTGACAATTTGTTTTCATGTACAATTATTGTTCTTGATTCTTTCACCGGCTTCGACATGTTGCCAAGCTATGATTACTGCATAATTTTACCGTTGGTTACTGTGTGTATACAATAAAACCAAATAAAGTTTCTTTAAAAAAAAAAAAAAAAAAAAAAAAACATTGACTATTAGGAATCCATGATCAATTGAGTCTGATCCATTCCACTGGATCCTGGTATCCGCTAAGGCCTCTCAATGAGTTAGCAGACCATGAATCAACATTGACCAATGAGAGTCCCTAATCAATTGAGTCTGAGAACGATGAGTCTCATCCATTCCCCTGAGTTCTGGTATCCACTATGATGGCTTACCATGGATCCAATGAGTTCACACACCATGAGACACCATCAACATTGACTCTAAGTAATCAGATCAAGTGATGTCCAAAGAGCTGGCTGGTGACCCCAAGGCCAGAAAACTAACATTTGTTGGAAATTGCAGATCATTGTAATTTGGGATCACAATTCTTTTTACTAAGTCTTTTTGCAGCCTTGATGTTAAGGGGCTGGCTGCTAAACCCTTAGCTCTGGCCTGGGGGTTTAGCAGCCAGCTGGCAGCCCAGCCATGACCTCGGAGTTGCCGGTTTGAATCTCTCTTTCCCCTTTTGGAATTTTTTTTTTTTCCTTCATGACTTTTTTTGCTCCTGAAATAGCAGAACAAACACCTAAGTGATTGAGCAGAGGCGAGTAGCTCAGTGGATAAGAGCAGTAACCAAGGGCGCCATTGACTCAAGTTCAAATCCCGTAGTCCCCAGGTCAAGTCTGTGAGTGAGATGGGCGGAATAAATCACTCGCTGACAGAGGCAGCATTGACTTGAGTACAAATCTGAGTGAATTGGGCGGCTATGAATCACTCAGTGATGGAAGGACCGTAGACCCGAGTGCAAATCCTGCAGACCCCATGCTCAAATCACTGTGTGAAAGCTTGGAGGCCATGGACAACCCACCAGTCTGCTCCAGTCCCAGGTCCCCACAGGCCTGTAACATGTGTGGGCATCACATTAGGTTGTGGACACCCCCCCTCTTCGGTCCACGGTCTGTGACATCACTGCAACATATATAAATACAATGGGCTGTCTTACCGGGGCAGCCCTTTCCAAAAGCAGGGACTTAGGTTTTTTTATTGGCCCCACCCTATCTATATATACATACCCCTCCCCCAGGCACTGCGCAGTTCCTGAACCCCCTAGAGGTGGGACAGGGTAGTGAGTCAGAAACATTTCCCACCACCTTGCTCCACCAACAGGGGGTTCAGGAACCACACAGCACCCAGGATCACACATGAGGCTTACTCAGGGATTCGAACTCAGGTCTCCAGCAGACCAGCCACAGTTCATGCCCACCAAGCCATCTCTGCTTCACACCAACCTAGGTACTAAATGTCATACTTCAGGACTGTGCAGATGATGAAGCATTAAAAAAAAAGAAAAAAAGAGACCCCATGCTGACGGAGGCCCCTGCTGGCTGCTCAGATCACACACTAAATAACTGGAGTATCATCAACTCTACACAATGGTCAGCATTGGAGTTGCGGGTCATTTCTGCTGCCGGTTCAGGATAACTGAGGGGGGGGGGGGTAATGGGGGGTCATTACCCTCCCCCCTCCCCCAGTGATCCTGAACTGGCAGCAGAAATGACCCCCTCCCCATCCATGTGGGGCCCTGAATAGGAACTGGCTTTAAGCGATCACTGATGGTATGAGGTGAGCAGAACTTGGCCAGACGATGTTCCAGATTTTGGGTGAAAATCTCCAGAATGGAAGAATGATAGATTGTATCTAAAGAGATTTGAATGAAGTATTTTTTAGTTTCCAACCAATCACAAATCTTCTCTGATATGTTACAATGGGAAGAGAACCCAACACAATGAACGTCCAATCAGAAACACAAGAATCGCAGACAAAGGTTCAGACCAAAGCTCAGCCCTTTATTGGATTTCATGACAAGGAATTGTACAGTTGTCACTCCTAATATACAGTGCAGGAAATGTGTATTTGCCCCCCCCTGATGGTGAATGTTCGCCCCTCACACAGAAATGATCGGTCTAACAATGGAATGTCCGCCCCTCACACAGAAATGATCGGTCTAACAATGGAATGTTCGCCCCTCACACAGAAATGATCGGTCTAACAATAGAATGTTCGCCCCTCACACAGAAACGATCGGTCTAACAATGGAATGTTCGGTGTAACACTGAGAGACAGAATACAACAACAAATTCAGCAGAAATGCGTCTAACAAATGATGACGGATCTGCATGTTCATGAGGGAAAGAAGGATTTGATCCCCTATCATTCAGCAGGATTTCTGGCTCCCAGGTGTCTTTCATACAGGTAACAAGCTGAGATTAGAAGCAGTCTCTTAAAGGGAGTGCTGCTAATCTCATTGTGTTACCTGTATAAAAGACACCTGTCCACAGGAGCCATCAAACCATCAGATTCCAAACTCTCCACCATGGCAAAGACCAAAGAGCTGTCCAAGGATGTCAGGGACAAGATGGTAGACCTACACAAGGCTGGACTGGGCTACCAAACTATGGCCAAGCAGCTTGGTGAGAAGGTGACAACAGTTGGTGCAATCATTCACAAATGGAAGAAACACAAAACAAGTGTCAGTCTCCCTAGGTCTGGTGCACCATGCAAGATCTCACCTCGTGGAGTGTCAATGATCATGAGAACAGTGTGGAATCATCCCAGAACTACACGTGAGGATCTTGTCAATGATCTCCAGGCAGCTGGGACCACAGTCACCAAGAAAACAATTGGTAACACACTACGCCGACAAGGACTGAAATCCTGCAGTGCCCGCAAGGTCCCTCTGCTCAAGAAAGCCCATGTCCAGGCCCGTCTGAAGTCTGCCATTGAACATCTGAATGATGCAGAGGAGGACTGGTGGGAAGTGTTGTGGTCAGAGGAGACCAAAATCCAGCTCTTTGGCATCAACTCAACTCGCCGTGTTTGGAGGAGGAGGAATGCTGCCTATGACTCCAAGAACGCCATCCCAACTGTGAAACATGGTGGTGGAAACATTCTGCTTTGGGGGTGTTTTTCTGCTAAGGGGACAGGACAACTGCACCGCATCAAAGGGACGATGGACGGGGCAATGTACCCTCAAATCTTGGGTGAGAACCTTCTTCCCTCAGCCAGGGCATTGAAAATGGGTGGTGGATGGGTGTTCCAGCATGACAATGACCCAAAACACATGGCCAAGGCAACAAAGGAGTAGGCCAAAATCCCTCCTGAGATGTGTGCAAACCTGGGGGCCAACTCCAGGAAACGTCTGACCTCTGTGATTACCAACAAGGAATTGGCCACCAAGTACTAAGTCATGTTTTGTGAAGGGGATCAAATCCTTCTTTTCCTCATGAACATGCAGATCCGTCATCATTTGTTAGACGCATTTCTGCTGAATTTGTTGTTGTATTCTGTCTCTCAGTGTTACACCGAACATTCCATTGTTAGACCGATCGTTTCTGTGTGAGGGGCGAACATTCCATTGTTAGACCGATCATTTCTGTGTGAGGGGCGAACATTCCATTGTTAGACCGATCATTTCTGTGTGAGGGGCAAACATTCACCATCAGGGGGGGGGGGCAAATACACATTTCCTGTATACTCACATCAGTATTTATGGGCTCCGTCTCTTGGAGGGGGATGGGATATTGCCTGCCAGATATAAAAAGCCACTTTGGGAGAGGAGAAACTCTGAATCCACCGAACATCTCCAGAATCGCCGTCCATCGTTCCCATTGGACCGCCCCCGAGGAACACAACGTGTGTCATGGCTGGAAGAAACACCAATACTGAAATCACAGTCCTATCTAGGAATAGACACCCCCCGCCCCACATGGTAAGATCTGACCAATGACAGCTTCAGCTGCAGCTTACCATGTTTCCTGCCCTCATTGGACAAGGTGGCTGCGTGGTCCAGTAGGTGGCGCTCCAGTGCAGTTCCTGATTCTTCATGTCATACATGTGATGGTATAATCCGAAATACGAGATTGAAGTCTTCATGCCTGGACACAGAGGGGAGAGAGGAGATCCAACACCTCAGGTACATTGTTATTGCCCCACAGGGGAGATTTTTTTCACTTTCACTATAAACACAACAGGAAATCACTCCAAAGAGAGAAGAAATATAACAGGTGTCCCCATTGGAAGATTTCCCCTCTCTTCCTGTTCTGGTGACAACTCCAAGTTTTGGATTTCCCCCTCACTTTGTGCCCCAGAGATTTTGTCACCAAGACACATACAAAGGGTGACTCTCCCTGGGGGGCCCCACAGGAATTATAATCTGAGAGGAAATCTAACCCGTCCACACACCATACAAAACTAAAAACATTGGCTATAGAAACACTCCATACAACAGATAGCGAGAAAAAAGAGCCAATCAGCTGCTGGCACTAACAGCGGATGTTTGATTGGCTCTGCTGGGGTCTAGAACTATGCCAGGTGTGGAGGGCCACTGAGGTCCAAACCGCAATACAGAGCCCTCACCTCCTGGGTGAGATGAGGACTAGAGATGAGCGAAGAAATGAAAAATTCGATTCGACTGATTCGGCGAATTCGTGGACAATATTCGATTCGAGTCGAATAAATTTGCTGTGAATTTAACTTAAAAAAGGGTGTTTCTAGGCTTCAGAGAGACTTAATATTAGTGCAGAACACTGTACCTTTAATTTAAATGCCCTTGGAGTCTGCTGGGGAAGAGAAATAATACTGTCAGTCAGTATGACATGCAGATGAGTGCCGTTGATCTTAGAATCACCGCACACTTCACTCATTTGGCCAGTCACGGGGCCAAAACCAGTGTTTGGAGCCACAGTGTGGCGGTGGAGGCAGCAGCAATGGGAGGCCATACAGCAACCTATGACAAAATGGAACCCAGCAGGAGTGTGAGGAGACCTGAAAGTGGCACATGGCAGAGTGGGAGCAATGGGAGGCGGTACAGGGACCCAGGTCACACTGTGGGACCAGCAGCAGCGTGACCAGGCGGTACGGGGGCCCATGGCCGATTTGGGGCCTGGCGGCACCTATGGAAGGCCGCTAATCTGCCAGCAACCTATGACAAAATGGAAAACCGCAGGAGTGTAAGGAGACCTCAAAGTGGCACATGGCAGAGTGGAAGCAATGGGAGGCCGTACAGGGACCCAGGTCACACTGTGGGACCAGCAGCAGCGTGACCAGGAGGTACGGGGGCCCATGGCCGATATGGGGCCTGGCGTAACCTATGGAAGGCCGCTAATCTGCCAGCACCCTATGACAAAATGGAACCCTGGCCTGGGGCAGGCAGAACCGCCGTATCTTTATCACGTTTTTCACAGGCCACCGAATGGCGACGCTGCATATGCTGACGCAACGCTGTAGTCCCAACATGGGCCCCCTGGCCACGCTTGACTTTCTGGCCACATAGTCGACATTAGGCTACGTTTACTTCCTCGGGCGGCTTGACGAAAACTTGCCACACCGCCGAGTAGGAAACTTTGCACCCGCTACTCCTCACTGGCTGACTGCTACTTCCTCCGTGCACACCGGCACCACTACTGGCTGTGGTGGTAGGCTGCAGTGGAGCTGCTGCTCTACTCCGTGGCCGTTTGCCTCCTCTGACACAGCTGCGACCCTGCTGCCTCCTGGCAGCAGCAATGGGAGGCCGTACAGGGACCCAGGTCACACTGTGGGACCAGCAGCAGCGTGAGCAGGCGGTACGGGGGCCCATGGCCGATATGGGGCCTGGCGGCACCAATGGAAGGCCTGTAATCTGCCAGCAACCTATGACAAAATGGATAACCGCAGGAGTGTGAGGAGATTTCAAAGTGGTACATGGCAGAGTGGAAGCAATGGGAGGCCGTACAGGGACCCAGGTCACACTGTGGGACCAGCAGCAGCGTGACCAGGAGGTACGGGGGCCCATGGCCGATATGGGGCCTGGCGGCACCTATGGAAGGCCGCTAATCTGCCAGCAACCTATGACAAAATGGAAAACCGCAGGAGTGTAAGGAGACCTCAAAGTGGCACATGGCAGAGTGGAAGCAATGGGAGGCCGTACAGGGACCCAGGTCACACTGTGGGACCAGCAGCAGCGTGACCAGGAGGTACGGGGGCCCATGGCCGATATGGGGCCTGGCGGCACCTATGGAAGGCCGCTAATCTGCCAGCAACCTATGACAAAATGGAAAACCGCAGGAGTGTAAGGAGACCTCAAAGTGGCACATGGCAGAGTGGAAGCAATGGGAGGCCGTACAGGGACCCAGGTCACACTGTGGGACCAGCAGCAGCGTGACCAGGAGGTACGGGGGCCCATGGCCGATATGGGGCCTGGCGGCACCTATGGAAGGCCGCTAATCTGCCAGCAACCTATGACAAAATGGAAAACCGCAGGAGTGTAAGGAGACCTCAAAGTGGCACATGGCAGAGTGGAAGCAATGGGAGGCCGTACAGGGACCCAGGTCACACTGTGGGCTCAGCAGCAGCGTGACCAGGCGGTACGGGGGCCCATGGCCGATATGGGGCCTGGCGGCACCAATGGAAGGCCTGTAATCTGCCAGCAACCTATGACAAAATGGACAACCGCAGGAGTGTGAGGAGATTTCAAAGTGGCACATGGCAGAGTGGAAGCAATGGGAGGCCGTACAGGGACCCAGGTCACACTGTGGGACCAGCAGCAGCGTGACCAGGAGGTACGGGGGCCCATGGCCGATATGGGGACTGGCGGCACCTATGGAAGGCCGCTAATCTGCCAGCAACCTATGACAAAATGGAAAACCGCAGGAGTGTAAGGAGACCTCAAAGTGGCACATGGCAGAGTGGAAGCAATGGGAGGCCGTACAGGGACCCAGGTCACACTGTGGGCTCAGCAGCAGCGTGACCAGGCGGTACGGGGGCCCATGGCCGATATGGGGCCTGGCGGCACCAATGGAAGGCCTGTAATCTGCCAGCAACCTATGACAAAATGGACAACCGCAGGAGTGTGAGGAGATTTCAAAGTGGCACATGGCAGAGTGGAAGCAATGGGAGGCCGTACAGGGACCCAGGTCACACTGTGGGACCAGCATCAGCGTGAACAGGCGGTACGGGGGCCCATGGCCGATTTGACCTCATTCATCCCATAGTCCTGCCGACTCACGAATAGCGTGGCCTCCTCAAAGGGCCTGAGCAAGCGCAGGTGTCACGCATGAGCTGACAATGGCTGACATCTAAGTTACACAGGGAGTACCTTTATCCGCTTTTAACATCAGGAAATCTGTGATGGCCTTTAGCTGTTCGTAAAGGCGGTCTAACATATGTAGGGTTGAATTACACCTTGTTGCAACGTCACAGCATGAGGAGTCGGTACGGGGGCCCATGGAAGATTACGTGCCTGGCAGCAGCAATGGGAGGCCCGTAATCTGCCAGCACCCTATGTCAAAAAATTCAACACACCAGCAGTGTGAGGAGACCTGAAAGTGGCACATGGCAGAGTGTGGCGATGGAGACAGCAGCAATGGGAGGCCGTACAGGGACCCATGAGAGACTCTGGACCTGGCAGCAGCATGAGGAGGCGGTATATAGGGGCCCATGGCAGATTAGGGGCCTGGCAGCAGCTATGGGAGGCCCGTAATCTGCCAGCACCCTATGTCAAAAAATTCAACACACCAGCAGTGTGAGGAGACCTGAAAGTGGCACATGGCAGAGTGTGGCGATGGAGACAGCAGCAATGGGAGGCCGTACAGGGACCCATGAGAGACTCTGGACCTGGCAGCAGCAGGAGGAGGTGGTATATAGGGGCCTATGGCAGATTAGGGGCCTGGCAGCAGCTATAGGAGGCCCGTAATCTGCCAGCACCCTATGTCAAAAAATTCAACACACCAGCAGTGTGAAGAGACCTGAATGTGGCACATGGCAGAGTGTGGCGATGGAGACAGCAGCAATGGGAGGCCGTACAGGGACCCATGAGAGACTCTGGACCTGGCAGCAGCATGAGGAGGCGGTATATAGGGGCCTATGGCAGATTAGGGGCCTGGCAGCAGCTATAGGAGGCCCGTTATCTGCCAGCACCCTATGTCAAAAAATTCAACACAACAGCAGTGTGTGAGGAGACCTGAAAGTGGCACATGGCAGAGTGTGGCGATGGAGACAGCAGCAATGGGAGGCCGTACAGGGACCCATGAGAGACTCTGGACCTGGCAGCAGCATGAGGAGGCGGTATATAGGGGCCCATGGCAGATTAGGGGCCTGGCAGCAGCTATGGGAGGCCCGTAATCTGCCAGCACCCTATGTCAAAAAATTCAACACACCAGCAGTGTGAGGAGACCTGAAAGTGGCACATGGCAGAGTGTGGCGATGGAGACAGCAGCAATGGGAGGCCGTACAGGGACCCATGAGAGACTCTGGACCTGGCAGCAGCATGAGGAGGTGGTATATAGGGGCCTATGGCAGATTAGGGGCCTGGCAGCAGCTATAGGAGGCCCGTAATCTGCCAGCACCCTATGTCAAAAAATTCAACACACCAGCAGTGTGAGGAGACCTGAAAGTGGCACATGGCAGAGTGTGGCGATGGAGACAGCAGCAATGGGAGGCCGTACAGGGACCCATGAGAGACTCTGGACCTGGCAGCAGCATGAGGAGGCGGTATATAGGGGCCTATGGCAGATTAGGAGCCTGGCAGCAGCTATGGGAGGCCCGTAATCTGCCAGCACCCTATGTCAAAAAATTCAACACACCAGCAGTGTGAGGAGACCTGAAAGTGGCACATGGCAGAGTGTGGCGATGGAGACAGCAGCAATGGGAGGCCGTACAGGGACCCATGAGAGACTCTGGACCTGGCAGCAGCATGAGGAGGCGGTATATAGGGGCCCATGGCAGATTAGGGGCCTGGCAGCAGCTATGGGAGGCCCGTAATCTGCCAGCACCCTATGTCAAAAAATTCAACACAACAGCAGTGTGTGAGGAGACCTGAAAGTGGCACATGGCAGAGTGTGGCGATGGAGACAGCAGCAATGGGAGGCCGTACAGGGACCCATGAGAGACTCTGGACCTGGCAGCAGCAGGAGGAGGTGGTATATAGGGGCCTATGGCAGATTAGGGGCCTGGCAGCAGCTATAGGAGGCCCGTAATCTGCCAGCACCCTATGTCAAAAAATTCAACACACCAGCAGTGTGAGGAGACCTGAAAGTGGCACATGGCAGAGTGTGGCGATGGAGACAGCAGCAATGGGAGGCCGTACAGGGACCCATGAGAGACTCTGGACCTGGCAGCAGCATGAGGAGGTGGTATATAGGGGCCTATGGCAGATTAGGGGCCTGGCAGCAGCTATAGGAGGCCCGTAATCTGCCAGCACCCTATGTCAAAAAATTCAACACACCAGCAGTGTGAGGAGACCTGAAAGTGGCACATGGCAGAGTGTGGCGATGGAGACAGCAGCAATGGGAGGCCGTACAGGGACCCATGAGAGACTCTGGACCTGGCAGCAGCATGAGGAGGCGGTATATAGGGGCCTATGGCAGATTAGGAGCCTGGCAGCAGCTATGGGAGGCCCGTAATCTGCCAGCACCCTATGTCAAAAAATTCAACACACCAGCAGTGTGAGGAGACCTGAAAGTGGCACATGGCAGAGTGTGGCGATGGAGACAGCAGCAATGGGAGGCCGTACAGGGACCCATGAGAGACTCTGGACCTGGCAGCAGCATGAGGAGGCGGTATATAGGGGCCCATGGCAGATTAGGGGCCTGGCAGCAGCTATGGGAGGCCCGTAATCTGCCAGCACCCTATGTCAAAAAATTCAACACAACAGCAGTGTGTGAGGAGACCTGAAAGTGGCACATGGCAGAGTGTGGCGATGGAGACAGCAGCAATGGGAGGCCGTACAGGGACCCATGAGAGACTCTGGACCTGGCAGCAGCAGGAGGAGGTGGTATATAGGGGCCTATGGCAGATTAGGGGCCTGGCAGCAGCTATAGGAGGCCCGTAATCTGCCAGCACCCTATGTCAAAAAATTCAACACACCAGCAGTGTGAGGAGACCTGAAAGTGGCACATGGCAGAGTGTGGCGATGGAGACAGCAGCAATGGGAGGCCGTACAGGGACCCATGAGAGACTCTGGACCTGGCAGCAGCATGAGGAGGCGGTATATAGGGGCCTATGGCAGATTAGGGGCCTGGCAGCAGCTATAGGAGGCCCGTAATCTGCCAGCACCCTATGTCAAAAAATTCAACACACCAGCAGTGTGAGGAGACCTGAAAGTGGCACATGTTTGAGGCATGATTCATGGCGGATTTAGTCAGTTGTGTCAGGAACTGGTGGTTTGAAATCCAGACTAATCCACGCCTGATTCATTTTCACAAACGTGAGTCTCTCCACACTTTGGGTGGACAGTCGTGTCCTCCGCGGAGTTACAATACCTCCTGCCGCACTAAACACGCGCTCCGATGCCACGCTACTGGCCGGGCATGACAGCCTTTCAAGGGCAAATTCAGCTAGTTGGGGCCAAAGGTCAAGTTTCGTTGCCCAGTAGTCAAGGGGATTGTCTACCTCGGTTGGCAGGGTGCTGTCCAAGTAGGCCCAAGCCTGTTGTTTGAGCTCCTGCTCCAGGTCCACCTGATGCTGCTGCTGCGGCTGGTTAGTAGTTTCCTCACTGCGCTGGTGAAGAAAGCTACTCATCATCGACTGCAGACTGAGGCAGCCGCTGCTGGTGGAGCTGCCACTGCTCCTACCACCCCACCCCTCCCCTGCTGCCATGCCAGCGGAACGCGAGCGCACAGGGCCCACAGTGTCTGAGGATGGACGTTGGCGCACAAAGGCAGAGACCAACTGACTACATAGGTGGTTTTTATAGTACGTAATTTTGGCCTCCCTCTCAGCAGGTGTGAAAAAGGCCACCATTTTGGACCGGTAGCGAGGGTCCAACAAGGTGGACAGCCAAAAGTCATCCCTCTGTCTGATGGTTATTATTCGGCTGTCGCTACGCAAGCAACCGAGCATGCTATGGGCCATTTGTGCCAAGGAATGCAAGGGACTCCCTGCCTCCATCTCCACAGCATACTGCCACGGTGCGTCTGGGTCCTCTGTCTCCTCCTCCTCCTCCTCTACCAGATGCTCCTGCTCCTCCACTCCTGTCCGCTGAGTGGAAAAACCACCCATTTCACTCAATAATTCCTGAGCACAAATGTCCTCCTCTACCTCGTCCTCTTCTTCCTGTCCTGCCCCCACAGGGGTCATGTGGCGTTGAGATCTGTGCGCCACGTCTACCGCACCCTGACCAGCCATTGTTAACAGCATTTGTTCCAGGACGTGCAACAGAGGAATGACGTCGTTCATCCCATAGTCCTGCCGACTCACGAATAGCGTGGCCTCCTCAAAGGGCCTGAGCAAGCGGCAGGTGTCACGCATGAGCTGCCAATGGCTGACATCTAAGTTACACAGGGGAGTACCTTTATCCGCTTGTAACATCAGGAAATCGGTGATGGCCTTTCGCTGCTCGTAAAGGCGGTCTAACATGTGTAGGGTTGAATTCCACCTTGTTGCAACGTCGCAGATCAGGCGATGCTGTGGAATTCCGTTCTGCCGCTGCAGCTCAATGAGGGTGTTCTTTGCGGTGTAGGAATGGCTGAAATGCATGCACAGTTTACGTGACATTTTAAGGATGTCTTGCAGTGGGATGGTGGATTTTAGGAACCGCTTGACAACCAGATTGAACACGTGAGCCATGCATGGCGCATGGCACAACCTTCCTTGACGCAGAGCAGACACCATGTTCTTTCCGTTGTCGGTCAACATGGTTCCGATTTTCAGTTTGCGCGGAGACAGCCATCTGTCGATTTCTCTGTTCATTACACTCAGAAGTTCCTCCCCTGTGTGACTACGTTCGCCAAGGCATACCAGGTGCAGCACAGCGTGACACCGTTGCGCCCTGCACATGTGATATGCCGGTCGGGTAATGGGACTTGGCACGGGGGTGGCGGCTGAGGACACGGCGGAAAAAGAGGTGGTAGAGGCGGACATGTTTGCTGGACCAAGGACGTGCAAACGTGGAGGCAAAAGCGTCGTGACCTGTCCAAGTTGCTGGTGCGGCTGTGCCGGCACCACGTTCACCCAGTGGGCCGTAAATGACATGTACTGTCCCTGACCGTAGTTACAGCTCCACACGTCGGCGCTGCCGTGCACTTTGGCAGAGACCGACATGCTCAAAGACTGGCCCACCATCTCTTCTACATGTGAATGCAGGGCTGGCACTGCCTTTTGGGCAAAGAAATGCCGGCTTGGCACTCTCCACCGTGGCGCGGCACAAGCCATCATTTCTCGGAAAGGTGCTGAGTCCACCAGTTGGAAAGGGAGGGACTGCAGCACCAGCAACTTGGACAGGAGGACGTTCAGCTTTTGCACCGTCGGGTGCGTGCTCGCAAACTGTTGTCTGTTGGAAACGGATTCCAAGAAAGACTGTTGACGGAATCCGAGAAGAGGAGTAGCAGGAGAAGGAGCATCTGAACGAGCGGAAGATGCCAACGAGCGACAACTCCCCTCAGCAGAGGTGTTGGAGCCTTGACTGGCTGATAGAGGGTGATTGACGACGTCGGGTGATGGAGCAAGTAACGGAGCGGGTGATGGAGCGGGGGCTGGGGCAGGCAGAACCGCCGTATCTTTATCACGGTTTTCCCAGGCCACCGAATGGTGACGCTGCATATGCTGACGCAACGCTGTAGTCCCAACATGGGCCCCCTGGCCACGCTTGCATTTCTGGCCACATAGTCGACATACGGCTACGTTTACTTCCTCGGGCGGCTTGACGAAAAATTGCCACACCACCGAGTAGGAAACTTTGCCCCCGCTACTCCTCACTGGCTGACTGCTACTTCCTCCGTGCGCACCGGCACCACTACTGGCCGTGGTGGTAGGCTGCAGTGGAGCTGGTGCTCTACTCCGTGGACGTTTGGCTCCACTGACACTGATGCGACCCTGCTGCCTCCTGGGCAACCCACCGACTGTTTCGCTCGCTGCCAAGCTGGCACCCTCTTCTCCTGATGATGCGGAAGAAATTGCCTGATGACGACGAGGCAGCCAAGTGCGATCAACCTCCTCATCATCAAGTACGGTCTCCGCCTCACTACTAGCCCCCTCGGCTGCGTCTGGGTCAGGAGACAGACCTGTCTCTAGACCGGCTACAGAGCCACTCTCCTCGCCAGTACTTCTTCGCCTGGCTGCTGAAAAGGCCGATGTTTCCCCCCGTTCCTGACCGCCCTCTGTTAGCTCTTCCTCACTGTACAGTGGGGCTGAGCCCACAGCATGCGATACTTCGCTTGGTGAGGGAACAGCAAAGGACAGGGGCAGGTAGAGGACATGTGATTTCAGTGGGCTTGCTCCCGGGCCATGCCAACTAACGGTTGTGTCTGACGTACCCACCGACCGTTGGCTGTAGGTGTCAGAGGTGACCTGGGAAGAGGAAGACGACCGAGCCAACCAATCAATGACGGCAGGGTTGTCGGTGGAGACACGACCGCTGGATGACACCGGGAGCACTGGCCTCTGGCTGCGAATAGTGCTGCCTCGACCCCTTCCTCTGCTGCCACGTCTGCTCGCTCCTAAAACATTGCCTCCTCTGCCACTCCTCTGCATGTTGTCTGACATACTCTTTAATTCAACGATTATGTGTCCCTGAGTAACAATTCTGTGGCCCTAAGTAACAGCTCTGTGGCCCTCAGTAACAGTTCTGTGTCTGTGCAAGTAACAATTCTGTGTCTGTGCGAGTAACAATTCTGTGGCCCTAAGTAACAGTTCTGTGGCCCTCAGTAACAGTTCTGTGGCCCTGAGTAACAATTCTGTGTCTGTGCGAGTAACAATTCTGTGGCCCTAAGTAACAGTTCTGTGGCCCTCAGTAACAATTCTGTGTCTGTGCGAGTAACAATTCTGTGGCCCTAAGTAACAGTTCTGTGGCCCTCAGTAACAGTTCTGTGTCTGTGCGAGTAACAATTCTGTGTCTGTGCGAGTAACAATTCTGTGGCCCTCAGTAACAGTTCTGTGTCTGTGCGAGTAACAATTCTGTGTCTGTGCGAGTAACAATTCTGTGGCCCTCAGTAACAGTTCTGTGGCCCTGAGTAACAATTCTGTGTCTGTGCGAGTAACAATTCTGTGGCCCTAAGTAACAGTTCTGTGGCCCTCAGTAACAGTTCTGTGGCCCTGAGTAACAATTCTGTGTCTGTGCGAGTAACAATTCTGTGGCCCTAAGTAACAGTTCTGTGGCCCTCAGTAACAATTCTGTGTCTGTGCGAGTAACAATTCTGTGGCCCTAAGTAACAGTTTTGTGGCCCTCAGTAACAGTTCTGTGTCTGTGCGAGTAACAATTCTGTGTCTGTGCGAGTAACAATTCTGTGGCCCTAAGTAACAGTTCTGTTGCCCTCAGTAACAGTTCTGTGTCTGTGCGAGTAACAATTCTGTGTCTGTGCGAGTAACAATTCTGTGGCCCTCAGTAACAGTTCTGTGGCCCTGAGTAACAATTCTGTGTCTGTGCGAGTAACAATTCTGTGGCCCTAAGTAACAGTTCTGTGGCCCTCAGTAACAGTTCTGTGGCCCTGAGTAACAATTCTGTGTCTGTGCGAGTAACAATTCTGTGGCCCTCAGTAACAGTTCTGTGGCCCTCAGTAACAATTCTGTGTCTGTGCGAGTAACAATTCTGTGTCTGTGCGAGTAACAATTCTGTGGCCCTAAGTAAAGTTTCTGTGGCCCTAAGTAACAATTCTCTGGCACTCAGTAACAATTCTGTCTGTCCCTGAGTAACAATTCTCTGGCACTCAGTAACAATTCTGTCTGTCCCTGAGTAACAATTCTGTGGCCCTAATAACGTTTCTGTGGCCCTAAGTAACAATTCTATGGCACTCAGTAACAATTCTGTCTGTCCCTGAGTAACAATTCTCTGGCACTCAGTAACAATTCTGTCTGTCCCTGAGTAACAATTCTCTGGCACTCAGTAACAATTCTGTCTGTCCCTGAGTAACTATTCTGTGGCCCTAATAACGTTTCTGTGGCCCTAAGTAACAATTCTCTGGCACTGAGTAACAATTCTGTCTGTCCCTGAGTATGAATTCTGTGGCCCTAACTAGCGTTTCTTTGTCCCTAAGTAACGATTCTGTGGCCCTCATTAACAAGTCTGTGTCCCTGAGTAATGGTTCTCTGTCCCTAAGTAACTTTTCTCTGTCCCCAAGTATCGTTTCTGTGGCCCTAACTCTGTCCCTGTCCCTAGTACAGAGCGGTCTGCCGCTGTTCAATGACTGCAGGCAAATGAAGAATTCCAAAATGGCCGCTATTTATAGCTCGACCATTACACAGTGCTGGCTGGCTGGCTGCTGATTGGCTGATGCGATCACATGTCGTTGAGGAATGCATTACGGGTCAGCGCGCCTTGTCTGCGCGCCTTCCCAGACATCCCCGCTCCGTCGCCGCACATGTCAGCCGCCATTTTCTGAAAAATTTCGATTCGCGCGTCCGAATTAGGCTATTTTTCGGATTCGGCACGAATCAAAATTTTTCCGATATTCGACTCGAATTCCACTTCGGCTACTTCGATTCGCTCATCTCTAATGAGGACCATTAACAGAGAAAACTGGAGAAAAGGTGCAAGAATCGGGCCGAAGAGGTAAAGAAAATGACAAATAGTGATCAGTATGTACAGGAGAGGAGTGTGGAGGTATGACAGTGATCGGTGTGTACAGGAGAGGAGTACGGAGGTATGACAGTGATCGGTATGTACAGGAGAGGAGTGTGGAGGGTATGACAGTGATCGGTATGTACAGGAGAGGAGTGTGGGGGGTGTGACAGTGATCGGTATGTACAGGAGAGGAGTGTGGGGGGTATGACAGTGATCGGTGTGTACAGGAGAGGAGTACGGAGGTATGACAGTGATGGGTATGTACAGGAGAGGAGTGTGACAGTGATCGGTATGTACAGGAGAGGAGTGTGGGGGTGTGACAGTGATCGGTATGTACAGGAGAGAAGTGTGGAGGTATGACAGTGATCGGTGTGTACAGGAGAGGAGTACGGAGGTATGACAGTGATGGGTGTGTACAGGAGAGGAGTGTGACAGTGATCGGTATGTACAGGAGAGGAGTGTGGGGGGTAGGACAGTGATCGGTATGTACAGGAGAGGAGTGTGGAGGTATGACAGTGATCGGTATGTACAGGAGAGGAGTGTGGAGGTGTGACAGTGATCGGTATGTACAGGAGAGGAGTGTGGGGGGTGTGACAGTGATCGGTATGTACAGGGGAGGAGTGTGGAGGTATGACAGTGATCGGTATGTACAGGAGAGGAGTGTGGAGGGTATGACAGTGATCAGTATGTACAGGAGAGGAGTGTGGAGTGTATGACAGTGATCGGTATGTACAGGAGAGGAGTGTGGGGGGTGTGACAGTGATCGGTATGTACAGGAGAGGAGTGTGGAGGTATGACAGTGATCGGTGTGTACAGGAGAGGAGTACGGAGGTATGACAGTGATGGGTATGTACAGGAGAGGAGTGTGACAGTGATCGGTATGTACAGGAGAGGAGTGTGGGGGGTAGGACAGTGATCGGTATGTACAGGAGAGGAGTGTGGAGGTATGACAGTGATCGGTATGTACAGGAGAGGAGTGTGGAGGTGTTACAGTGATCGGTATGTACAGGAGAGGAGTGTGGAGGTGTGACAGTGATCGGTATGTACAGGAGAGGAGTGTGGAGGTGTGACAGTGATCGGTATGTACAGGAGAGGAGTGTGGGGGGTGTGACAGTGATCGGTATGTACAGGGGAGGAGTGTGGAGGTATGACAGTGATCGGTATGTACAGGAGAGGAGTGTGGAGGGTATGACAGTGATCAGTATGTACAGGAGAGGAGTGTGGGGGGTGTAACAGTGATCGGTATGTACAGGAGAGGAGTGTGGAAGTGTGACAGTGATCAGTATGTACAGGAGAGGAGTGTGGAGGTGTGACAGTGATCGGTACGTACAGGAGGAGTGTGGGGGGTGTGACAGTGATCGGTACGTACAGGAGAGGAGTGTGGAGGTGTGACAGTGATCGGTATGTACAGGAGAGGAGTGTGGAGGTGTGACAGTGATCGGTATGTACAGGAGAGGAGTGTGGGGGGTGTGACAGTGATCGGTATGTACAGGGGAGGAGTGTGGAGGTATGACAGTGATCGGTATGTACAGGAGAGGAGTGTGGAGGGTATGACAGTGATCAGTATGTACAGGAGAGGAGTGTGGGGGGTGTAACAGTGATCGGTATGTACAGGAGAGGAGTGTGGAAGTGTGACAGTGATCAGTATGTACAGGAGAGGAGTGTGGAGGTGTGACAGTGATCGGTACGTACAGGAGGAGTGTGGGGGGTGTGACAGTGATCGGTACGTACAGGAGAGGAGTGTGGAGGTATGACAGTGATCGGTATGTACAGGAGAGGAGTGTGGAGGTATGACAGTGATCGGTACGTACAGGAGAGGAGTGTGGAGGGTATGACAGTGATCGGTACGTACAGGAGGAGTGTGGGGGGTATGACAGTGATCGGTATGTACAGGAGAGGAGTGTGGGGGGTATGACAGTGATCGGTATGTACAGGAGAGGAGTGTGGGGGGTAGGACAGTGATCGGTATGTACAGGAGAGGAGTGTGGAGGTGTGACAGTGATCGGTACGTACAGGAGAGGAGTGTGACAGTGATCGGTACGTACAGGAGGAGTGTGACAGTGATCGGTACGTACAGGAGAGGAGTGTGGAGGTGTGACAGTGATCGGTGTGTACAGGAGAGGAGTACGGAGGTATGACAGTGATGGGTATGTACAGGAGAGGAGTGTGACAGTGATCGGTATGTACAGGAGAGGAGTGTGGGGGGTAGGACAGTGATCGGTATGTACAGGAGAGGAGTGTGGAGGTATGACAGTGATCGGTATGTACAGGAGAGGAGTGTGGAGGTGTTACAGTGATCGGTATGTACAGGAGAGGAGTGTGGAGGTGTGACAGTGATCGGTATGTACAGGAGAGGAGTGTGGAGGTGTGACAGTGATCGGTATGTACAGGAGAGGAGTGTGGGGGGTGTGACAGTGATCGGTATGTACAGGGGAGGAGTGTGGAGGTATGACAGTGATCGGTATGTACAGGAGAGGAGTGTGGAGGGTATGACAGTGATCAGTATGTACAGGAGAGGAGTGTGGGGGGTGTAACAGTGATCGGTATGTACAGGAGAGGAGTGTGGAAGTGTGACAGTGATCAGTATGTACAGGAGAGGAGTGTGGAGGTGTGACAGTGATCGGTACGTACAGGAGGAGTGTGGGGGGTGTGACAGTGATCGGTACGTACAGGAGAGGAGTGTGGAGGTGTGACAGTGATCGGTATGTACAGGAGAGGAGTGTGGAGGTGTGACAGTGATCGGTATGTACAGGAGAGGAGTGTGGGGGGTGTGACAGTGATCGGTATGTACAGGGGAGGAGTGTGGAGGTATGACAGTGATCGGTATGTACAGGAGAGGAGTGTGGAGGGTATGACAGTGATCAGTATGTACAGGAGAGGAGTGTGGGGGGTGTAACAGTGATCGGTATGTACAGGAGAGGAGTGTGGAAGTGTGACAGTGATCAGTATGTACAGGAGAGGAGTGTGGAGGTGTGACAGTGATCGGTACGTACAGGAGGAGTGTGGGGGGTGTGACAGTGATCGGTACGTACAGGAGAGGAGTGTGGAGGTATGACAGTGATCGGTATGTACAGGAGAGGAGTGTGGAGGTATGACAGTGATCGGTACGTACAGGAGAGGAGTGTGGAGGGTATGACAGTGATCGGTACGTACAGGAGGAGTGTGGGGGGTATGACAGTGATCGGTATGTACAGGAGAGGAGTGTGGGGGGTATGACAGTGATCGGTATGTACAGGAGAGGAGTGTGGGGGGTAGGACAGTGATCGGTATGTACAGGAGAGGAGTGTGGAGGTGTGACAGTGATCGGTACGTACAGGAGAGGAGTGTGACAGTGATCGGTACGTACAGGAGGAGTGTGACAGTGATCGGTACGTACAGGAGAGGAGTGTGGAGGTGTGACAGTGATCGGTACGTACAGGAGAGGAGTGTGACAGTGATCGGTACGTACAGGAGGAGTGTGGGGGGTGTGACAGTGATCGGTATATACAGGAGAGGAGTGTGGAGGTATGACAGTGATCGGTACGTACAGGAGAGGAGTGTGCTGGCCAAATGGGGACATCAGACATTCATCCAACTCACTGAACAGAATATGGAGTGCAGCATCATATCAGTGGAGGTCTGCCTTATCCAGAGCCATGACATCATCCATAAATGATGACATCACACCCAGAGATAGAGGGACATCATCCACAAATGATGACATCACACCCAGCGACAGAGAGATATCATCCACAAATGATGACATCACACCCAGAGATAGAGGGACATCATCCATGAATGATGACATCACACCCAGAGATAGAGGGACATCATCCATGAATGATGACATCACACCCAGAGATAGAGGGACATCATCCACGAATGATGACATCACACCCAGAGATAGAGGGACATCATCCACGAATGATGACATCACATCCAGAGATGGAGGGACTCACCTGTCCTGCCCAAGTACAGCAGAGTGGTGGATGGACAGACACTTTCTGCGAAGGACGAGGTTAGAGTCTGCTGCTTCTCCCCGTTATCAGGTCAACCATGTACCATACGCCCTGCTTCTTCCCTGGACAGGACACAGAGAACAACCACATTCCATGTATGAGATCCACACCCACTTCATGACATCACACACTGACTTCATCCTGTAGTGACCCCTCTGCACCAACTGAAGAGGACAGAAGACACGCGGGGTGTCACGGATCCACCCCACACGCCACGCCCATAGTGACTAGCTAACCGAGGTGCGCACGTGCGGCTGTGACTGGGGGTAAGAGGGAATAAGGGGGACTTAATCTGAATATATATATACACACGTATATAAAAGATCAGCCGTGATACACTTTCACAGCCTGCACTACCTCTTGGCCACCACTAGAGGGAGACTCCACTCCAATCCAGCTGGCTGACCACACACTGGCAGATACAAAATCTTACATACAATCTGGTGCACACTAAGGGTTGAGGAGCAGCCTAGCAATCGCACACCCTTCTAGGATCCCTCCAGCTATCCTACAAGCTAGAACCCCGGTGTTAATCACTCTTCCACTGTCCACACTCCCCCACACCAGACACACAACAAATGGTAGCCTGCCACCACCCAACAGTTTTACTGGCCTGCTGGGCCACCACACACACACAGATCTCCGTCTGGCAGATCTACTTTACAATTTGCATGCAATCTGCCAACACGCAGTTCAATTGCATACAGATTGGCAATGAACTTGACCGAGCATATATAGACACTAAAATACAATACATACAATCTAATCTCTCCGGAGATATGAGCCCGAGCTTAAATACCCAGAAGTCACTTTTTAATTTTATGATTTAATATCCTGAAAGTGGGCGGAGCATAAAATATGTACAAAGTATAAAAAGTTACAGAAAATACAAGAAGACACACATTGGCTATTGACTATGAAATAAAAACAGAAATAAAACTTTTACCAAGATTTATCCTGCGAGCAAGTCAGAGTTCGCAATCCGTCAGTCAATAGAACCGGCTCCATACGAATCTCCTCGGCCATATCCCAGGTCCTCAATGCGAATATGGACGTAGGTAGGACATTAGTCCTCGGCCAATTGACTGGGGGGGGTGTTCTTGTACCAGCCCACAGGACATCAGGACATTCTGGGTGCTGAAATGGCCAAAGTCGATTGGACCAGGAACGGTTTGAATCACCAAGTCAGGGATTAAATTTCCAACACTAGCGCATCAGTCCGATCGCGACAGTACCAATCTCTGTTCAGCTGTCGCAATCCGGAGCAATATAACCATTTTCTGCATTTCGCTGGGATTCTACAGAGGCTACAAATACAGTTTTACATGCAAATGTAGCCTACAGAGTGTCCAATCAGAAGGAAGTATTTTCATCTCTCTGCAACTAATATTTTAGCTTTTATGAGAGATGAAATATATTCCTTTGATCTGTGTATATACGTCAAAGCTCCCAGACACATTGGAACCACCTCTGGTCTCCCGCTGTGTCATGAAGCCAAACCGTCTAGAGCCCTTTTCTTTTCAGATTTCCCAGAAGGTGACAAATCTTATTGGCACCCAGGTGTCACTTCCAGAGGAAGCTCTGTCCCTTTCAGATGCTAATTGGTGACCATCTGTCTCTGACTGAACTCTGAACACATCTTATATTATTAGAACATGGAATGCTAAATCTACATTGTCATATTTCTACAGATCACATCTCAGCTACCCAAATCTTTATATTTATGTCACACCTGGTATATAGGTAGTGGGGAAGCTGAATCTGGAAAAGAAGAGTGCCCACCTGGCTTGTCGGGGTTTTAGACGTTTTGCCGTCTTCAGGTACTCCAGATTTTTGTGATCGGTGTAGATCAGAATGGGATGTGCAGCTCCCTCTAAAAGGTACCTCCATTCCTCCAAGGCTGATTTGATGGCCAGTAATTCTCATCCCCTACATCATAGTTTCTCTCCGCCGAGGATCATTTTCTGGAAAAGAAAGCAACAGGATGAAGCAGAAGTTTCAGACCTTGCCGCTGCGATAGGACGGCCCCAACAGCACTCTCCGAGGCATCCACTTCTACCACAAAGGGTAGTGCTGGATCCGGATGGCTTAATATGGGCGCTGAGGTAAAAAGTCCCTTTAATGCATCAAAAGCGTTTTGGGCTTCCGATGTCCAACAGAATCAGACTCCCTGTTTAGTCAGTTGATTGATAGTAGTGATGATGGCTGAGAATCCTTTGATGAACCTCCTGTAAAAGTTGGCGAAGCCTATGAAGCGCTGTACTCCCTTTTTATCAGATGGTGCAGGCCATTCCAGGATGGCGGAGACTTTCTGGAGATCCATCTAGAAGCCTTCAGTGGATATAATCAATCCTAAGAATTGAATGCTCTGACGTTCAGATTCACACTTCTCTGGTTTAACGTAAAGTCCGTGTAGTTGGAGGCGACCAAGGACCTTCTGCACATAACCCCGGTGAAGCTCGATGGATGCAGAAAAGATCAGGATGTCATCGAGATACACAATCACGAATATGTCTAAGAAGTCATGAAGATGTCATTCACTAGATGCTGGAAGGTTGCAGGAGCATTGCACAGTCCGAAGGGCATAACTAAATATTCATAGTGCCCAAACCTGGTACAGAAGGCTGTTTTCCACTCATCCCTTACGAGATTGTAGGCTCCTCTTAGATCTAATTTAGTGAATATGGTTGTGGATCTGAGTCTCTGGAAGAGTTCTGGGACTAGTGGAAGAGGATATCTATTCTTCACCGTGATATTATTTCATTCCTGGTAGTCCACACATGGACAGAGGGAGCGATCCTTTGTTTTTTACAAAGAAGATTCCTGCCCCTGCTGGTGAGGTGGAGGGGCGGATGAACCCCTTTTTGAGATTATTGTCAATGTAGTCCTTTAATGCCTCCAACTCACGCTCTGACAGTGGAAAGATCCGACCAAAAGGAATCTCAGCTCCAGGTAGTTCAATCGGGCAGTTGTAGGGTCTGTGAGGTGGAAGGCTGTCTGCACCACGTTTACTGAAGACGTTCAGAAAGTTATGGTATGCTGCCGGAACCATTTGGCCTACTTCGGTATCATTTTCCATGCACAACAGGGGCCCGGATAGAGCAGAACCTTGGGGCAAGCAGTGCTCATGGCAGTAGGCCGATTGAAAGTCCACTTCACCAGATACCCAGTTTACACTGGGGTTGTGGGCCTGCAACCATGGGATCCCCAAGATGACTGGAAACAGTGGTGATGCAATAATATCCAGGCATAGCAGTTCCTTGTGACCAGATGGGGATATCACAGGGAGTGGGATGGTTTCCTGTGTGACTGCCCCAGACTTACTGTTAGATCCGTCGGCCAGATATACTGTCAGTCTCTGAGTTTTAAGGGGATCTGTGTTGCTGAGCGAAGGTTGCATCGATAAAGCAACTGCAGGCCCCAGAATCGATGATAGCGGGTACCGGCAAGGTTCTTCCCGAAAGCTGGAATGAGATGGAAACGGTGAGATGAGCCGGGTTGACAGTCGGTATTTTAGCGGGCAGGGTGGTCAGAGACTTACGTCATTTTGCAGGGCAGTTCCGACCGTAATGGTCCGGTTCTCCACAGTAGAGGCATAGGTTGCCCTGTCCTCCGGGGTAAGTGAGGTTCGTAGCCACCCTATTTGCATGGGCTCAGATTGTTTTGGCGGCTTTTCTCCCGCACTTATTTACTTCTAAGATTCTAAGATTATAAATGTAATAAGTGATTACGACCTTTGGTCTATACAGGAATTCAGCCAATCCTCATGCGGCTATTACCTATAATGTCAATAGCAAACAATAAAGATCGAATTTATTTACACAGAAGAAAAGTAGTTCCTAATCGAATCAAACAAAGATATATAATTGAGGTTACAGTATATTATCAGAAAAACAGAGTTTAGTGAGCGCTTGAACAAATACACAGCAGCTGTACACCAAAAAAGGCACCGTATACAACCTTCTGAAACGTAAATATTCAAAAATGGGGGTGCAGCGCTATACAAAATAACAGACACTGATAAAATTAAAAGTCAAACATATAATGTATAGTGACTGTGTGCAAATAAAATAAAGCCACTAGATGGTGGCTATAAAGTGAAAGAGGTGCAAAATAAACAAAATAAAAAAAAGAGTCCAATGAAGGGGTGCTCTTAAGATCCAGGATGATCCTCAGACGTCCAATGATTGGAACAGCCAGGCGATAAATAATGTAAGGATTGCGCACTCGCCAGATACCAATCTTTATGCGCATTTGTTTATCAAATCACTGGACCTCTGGTGTCATCAAATTGGTCTGGTCAGATCTGGTCATGTGGCTCTTGCTGCCTGGCACTCGGATAGATTGGACGTCTGAGGATCATCCTGGATCTTAAGAGCACCCCTTCATTGGACTCTTTTTTATTTTGTTTATTTTGCACCTCTTTCACTTTATAGGCCACCATCTAGTGGCTTTATTTTATTTGCACACAGTCACTATACATTATATGTTTGACTTTTAATTTTATCAGTGTCTGTTATTTTGTATAGCGCTGCACCCCCATTTTTGAATATTTACAGTATATTATCAGTATAGAGAGATGACTATAGGAAAGAAAGATCTAGAAAAGAAACAGAGCCATGCAGATACATTACAGACATCCTGATGTTCTGAGGTCTGGGCTCTAGAAGAGAACAAAGGGACATAGAGAACAAAGGGACATAGAGGCAGAACTTTATACCCCCTCCCCCCTCCCTTCCAGGTAGTCCCACCCTTCAATAGGTTCCAGCATTTTGTCATTTCTGTTCAAAGGTGGGTTCTGTGATTTGTGACAGACATTGGCCAACTGTAGCTCCCCAGATGGAATTTAGGATGGGCCAATGTCCAGGAAGCATACCTCCCTGGAAGCCAGTTACTCCCTAGGAGGTGTTAGAAATGACGGTTCCAGGGCTTTTTCAGCCTGATGGCCTTAGGGTCATAACCTTCTACAGGAAACTTCTAAGGAAGGTGTGTGTGGGGGGGGGGGGGGTTGAGGTGATGCAACAGATGGTAAATACGTTACAGGAATTAAGACCCCTATCAGAAGTTCACAATAATATTAAAAATTATTGTAGGCAGAAAATATCTATCACAAGATTCATCAGAACTGGGTGTAGCAGAACTGGTTGGTGCCATGCTCGCTGGAGGTGGTACCCTGGGTAGCATCCATATGGGGTGAAACTTGGCCTGCGGACCTTTCCAATCTTCGTTCCCTAAGTCAGCGGTAAATTTGGATAGCTAGATTACTAAGCTCTTCCAATGTGTTAGGTACTTTGACTCGAGCTAACTCATCTTTCAGAGGTTCGGCTAGGCCTAAGCGGAGCTGATATCGTAGGGCAGTGTCATTCCAATTGGTATCGGCGCTCCAACGCCGGAATTCTGTTACATAGTTCTCAGCTGCCCCGCGACCCTGCTGAAGAGAGTGTAGTGCGGCTTCTGCAGACGCAGATCGCTGGGGATCGTCATAGAGCTGCGCCATAGCCTCAAGGAAACGATTTACGGAAGACAGTTTGGCATCTTCCTTCTCCAGCAAATGGTGGGCCCATGCTTGCGGTTTGCCCTGGAGAAGTGAGATCACGAATCCCACCTTGGTTGCCTCTAAGGAAAAGGTGCGAGGTTGCAACGCAAAATAAAGTTCACAGGTGTTGCGGAAGGTCCTGGATTTGTGGCGGTCGCCAGTAAATCTTCGGGGTGTAGGTACCCTAGGCTCAGGGGGCAACATCATCACTGCAGGGTTCACCATGGCTCCGGGAGCGACAGTTGGAGTAGATGTCACTGTGGTGCTAGCAGAGGGTGCAGGTGCAGATAGGGCCTGAAAACGGTCCTCCAGACAGTTGTACCCTTCTTGCAGGCCCTTGATGGCTTGAGTCAATGCCGCAATTTGGCAGATCTCTTCCAGAGGAGAGGCCCGTCTCTCGGGCTCCGACATGGCCTTCTGGTACTGTCACGTACCTGTTTGGGGAGCCTGACGTGGAGAGAAGGTGTCCTCTTACCACTCCCGCTCGGAGCCCCTGATACTGGGAACAGAGGGCGCAGAGCCACGAGTGGCACGAGTGCCGGGTAGGTCTGGAGCTGGCGGCAGGTAGCTGAAGACCCAGGAGATCCGGATGCAGGCCCAGTGCGGATGCAGGAATGTAGGTGCAGCAGCAGGCAGGTATGGGGGCAATCAGGATGTGTAAAAAAGGTATCGCGAGTGCTACAAACAGGTCTGTATAAGCAGCTAGAACACCAAAAAAGGTAACCAACCAACCTTACAATAAACAATAAAAGGAGAGGGATAGGTGCAGCGCTTGAATCAGAGTACAAAAAGAGTGCTCTGTAAAGGTGTATATGCATATAAATATAAATGCTCAATAAAATAGGTACAAATGTGATACAATAGTAAACAGTGCGCTAATCAGTGGGAAATGTTAGAGCACACACAAAGTCCACATCCCAAGTCAATGGCTGTAAGAGAGGTGAAAAATCCTAGGAGCGAATAGAGTGCGCACTCACCAGAAGTGCGTATAAAATACGCATGTAGAGAGGTATAATCTTCAAAATATCTCTGGCATCAAAGCTCTGGTCAGATCGCACTCCATATCATCCTCTGTCTCACCGCGAAGAGCAGTTACCAGGATTCATCAAGCAGTATGGGCGTCAAGGTACTCCTTAGTCCAGATAGGCACTGTGGGAGATGGTGCTCTCAAGGAGAGCCCAATAAAGGACGCCACATAGTGTGATGCTGTGTGACTTAGGTTTATTAGTCAAAGGAATAAAACACAAGAAATTACTGACCATAGAATGTTGGCCACATGTGGTGGCTAGATGTCCATGTGCTGTAGCCCCCCTATAGGATCAGGATGCAGACTGGGACTGGACACAGGAGCGTGGGTGCGGCAGCAGGCAAGTATGGCGGTGACCAGGATGCAGGCCAGGTGCAGGAGCGTGGGTGCGGCAGCAGGTAAGTATGGCGGTGACCAGGATGCAGGCCAGGTGCAGGAGCGTGGGTGCGGCAGCAGGTAAGTATGGCGGTGACCAGGATGCAGGCCAGGTGCAGGAGCGTGGATGCATCAGCAGGTAAGTATGGCGGTGACCAGGATGCAGGCCAGGTGCAGGAGCGTGGGTGCATCAGCAGGTAAGTATGGCGGTGACCAGGATGCAGGCCAGGTGCAGGACCGTGGGTGCATCAGCAGGTAAGTATGGCGGTGACCAGGATGCAGGCCAGGTGCAGGAGCGTGGGTGCATCAGCAGGTAAGTATGGCGGTGACCAGGATGCAGGCCAGGTGCAGGAGCGTGGGTGCATCAGCAGGTAAGTATGGCGGTGACCAGGATGCAGGCCAGGTGCAGGAGCGTGGGTGCATCAGCAGGTAAGTATGGCGGTGACCAGGATGCAGGCCAGGTGCAGGACCGTGGGTGCATCAGCAGGTATGTATGGCGGAGGCCAGGTGCAGGACCGTGGGTGCATCAGCAGGTAAGTATGGCGGTGACCAGGATGCAGGCCAGGTGCAGGAGCGTGGGTGCATCAGCAGGTAAATATGGCGGTGACCAGGATGCAGGCCAGGTGCAGGAGCGTGGGTGCGGCAGCAGGTAAGTATGGCGGTGACCAGGATGCAGGCCAGGTGCAGGAGCGTGGATGCATCAGCAGGTAAGTATGGCGGTGACCAGGATGCAGGCCAGGTGCAGGAGCGTGGGTGCATCAGCAGGTAAGTATGGCGGTGACCAGGATGCAGGCCAGGTGCAGGACCGTGGGTGCATCAGCAGGTAAGTATGGCGGTGACCAGGATGCAGGCCAGGTGCAGGACCGTGGGTGCATCAGCAGGTAAGTATGGCGGTGACCAGGATGCAGGCCAGGTGCAGGAGCGTGGGTTCATCAGCAGGTAAGTATGGCGGTGACCAGGATGCAGGCCAGGTGCAGGACCGTGGGTGCATCAGCAGGTAAGTATGGCGGTGACCAGGATGCAGGCCAGGTGCAGGACCGTGGGTGCATCAGCAGGTAAGTATGGCGGTGACCAGGATGCAGGCCAGGTGCAGGACCGTGGGTGCGGCAGCAGGTAAGTATGGCGGTGACCAGGATGCAGGCCAGGTGCAGGACCGTGGGTGCATCAGCAGGTAAGTATGGCGGTGACCAGGATGCAGGCCAGGTGCAGGACCGTGGGTGCAGCAGCAGGTAAGTATGGCGGTGACCAGGATGCAGGCCAGGTGCAGGACCGTGGGTGCATCAGCAGGTAAGTATGGCGGTGACCAGGATGCAGGCCAGGTGCAGGAGCGTGGGTGCATCAGCAGGTAAGTATGGCGGTGACCAGGATGCAGGCCAGGTGCAGGACCGTGGGTGCATCAGCAGGTAAGTATGGCGGTGACCAGGATGCAGGCCAGGTGCAGGACCGTGGGTGCAGCAGCAGGTAAGTATGGCGGTGACCAGGATGCAGGCCAGGTGCAGGACCGTGGGTGCATCAGCAGGTAAGTATGGCGGTGACCAGGATGCAGGCCAGGTGCAGGACCGTGGGTGCATCAGCAGGTAAGTATGGCGGTGACCAGGATGCAGGCCAGGTGCAGGACCGTGGGTGCATCAGCAGGTAAGTATGGCAGTAATCAGGATACAAGCCAGGTGCAGATACAGGTAAGTAGGTGCAACAAAGCCAGACAAGCCGGGTCAGGACCAAACGAGCAAATCAAGTACAAGGGAGAAAGCAAGCGGATAGTCAGGGATAGCCGGGTCGGTACAGGCGGAGTTCTTTCTTAGGTCAGATCAGGATACAGGCAACAGAATCAGGTTATGGAGTGCAGGACGTTATTGACCAGAAGGCATTGATGTACGCTCCTCGCACCGCCACAGCCCGAGGGGATCCATCGCCGTTGCATGGCTGCATGGAGGGATCCCTGACAGGAGTGCTGCTAA